>NC_042615.1:694662242-694799742 GCF_901001135.1 Rhinatrema bivittatum
ATAGTTAAGAAATCTTCGATTACACATGAATTTGCTTTATTGCAAAACAGTAAATGCCCCCTCTTCTCCTCCCCCCCCCCCACTAAGTCATATTTTAAAAGATTTTTCAACACACTTCTTAATAACCCGACCGTGACCTCAAACTGCAATCGAATGAGATTGGTGAAGTTTAATTGATAACTTAGCATCTCTGTCATACCTCTCTGTCCATTAGATGCTGAAAGCTCACCTGGTTAAACGGTACAGCGCACTGGCCTCAATGGTGAATGTCTGATTATGCAGCACGGCTGCTAATTTACCAAACGACCCTTTCAGATGACTTGATGGACACCACATACCCTGCATTCATGCTGTAGCTAAGAGAATGTGCCGTATTCCTTCCGACGCTTTTCAGCCACCCCGCAGAATAAGAAATGTAAAATTAGTGAAGATGTGTGGAGGAAGGGAGCCGAGCAATTAGCAAGAACTGGAAGGAGAAGGGGGTCAGGGCAGAAATCCGTCCAGGCAGTGCCAGCGGCTGCCGGGGCAATAGGAGAAGCGGGCACCCGCGGCAGGAGCAGGGCAGCGCCTTGCCGCCAGCTATAACCTTTTCTTTTTATCGGCTCATCCACTTCAACCATAGTATAAAGTTAGAAATATGACAGTTAAAGTAATAGACATTTCCAATCTAAGCCTGTCATTTTGTACTACTTCACACAACCCCAAAGCTCCACTAGGAACAGAGAGCTCTATTTTTCCCCTTCAGCATATTTCCTTCTTTACATCTTGTTCAAAAACTCAGCCAGACTTGAGCAAATGGTTAGATTTGCTCTTTCTTTTAAAATAAACAAACAGAACAACAAAAAGAATGCTGACATGTTCACGCATTTAGCTAACATCTGCAGTGTAGAATCTGTTTTCGAGATCCTGATTGAGCCTAGATTGACTAGGTTCTTCACCAATATTTTTACTATGAACAGTAAGATAATCAAATTATGTTAACACACACATACAATTTTTTTCCCTACAAATGTGTTTATGGAACGCACACACGTGGAATGCTTACTTTGCAATTCTGGACAATAAAGCGTGTCCATGTATCTATATAATCACAATGTTTATACCATATGGCTAATTCTCGGATCATATATAATGTGTTATAAAAGTAAAATGCTTGTAAGTAGACACCTAAAATATAATGTGTATCCATGTATGGAATGTGTATTATAAATGTGTATTGTTAATGTATTATACTTAAGAAATACATGTGCTGTCACATAGTAATAACTAGAAGGCACATTCATATCAACATAAATCTATTATAAATACACATAACGTACATATTACTATTGTATAATTTGTCCTGCATGCCAGGTCCTTTAAACCATTTTTGGTGTGATATCAGATTTAAGTTTCAAATTAAACATCACGGAGATAGGCAGGACACTGATTTTTGCATCTTAAATAACATGGCTAGCCTTTAGTTCTGCAGTGAAGCTGCAGCTTTAACAATAAAGCCCTTCTCTGTCCCTTGACATTAATTGCAGCCCGTGGTCCTTGCAGGGAACAGCAGTGGGAATTGGGGATAATGAGGCTAAGGCTGAGGCCGGGAATGATCCAGGGGAGGCTGGCACCTGCAGCCTCTCTCCCCGACCTGTAGCCTCGGCAAAACCGCCAGTTCTGCGCCAGATTAGCCCCATCCATCCAGTGTCAATGGTTGTCTTGTTGAGAAAATCAGTGAGTAAACACGGCTGACAGAGAGGGGGCTCAGCTGATTACTCATACAAATAGACTGCAAACTCCACCAGGAGAAGCTGTTTCCAGAGACGGCTTTCTCGCATTGACAGTGCTGCTTCTCCTAGGATCCTGTGTCCTGCTGTTCCCACTTTGTCCTCCATCAATCACACAATTGTGTCCGGGATGTTTTATAGAGTCACTTAATATCCCTGCCTTCATCTCTATTCACTTAGAGAATGATCTGCCATAAGGCAAAAGGCTTTTTACCGGATGGGGCCTGAAACAGACCCGGGCCAAGAGAAGAGGCATCAGGGACACTGACATCCTTTTTCATGTTAATGGAATTCCTTTTGCTGCTGATATTTAAAATACAATTATCATGGCGTCAGTAAGAAAATAATCCCATTAGGATGCATTAATAAACAGCGAAATAAAAACAGAAAAAAAAGCTATCAGCTGTAACATTAGCTGTTTCTTAACCTACATGTACTGAAATGAATCTTAGCCCTTAATTACAAACATTAAAAAAGAACGCTCTGTATTTATTATATTAGTCTTGTAGTTCTTCCTTTCTCTCATAGTTCTCATAAAAACTGCAATAGATCAATAAGAAAAACAGATTTAATGAATCAAACTAAAATGTATTTAAAGTGCTACCTTAGTACATTTCAACTGATTCGAACCATGAAACAAACTAGATCTTAATTTACTTTAAAAAAAAACAACCCTCGTATTTCAAGATACTACTGTTTTAAATCCCTCAGCTACAAATTAGACTGCTACTCACCTAATCAGAAAGTTAATTAATTAACAAGTTATAATTAGGATATTTAAAATCAGAGTATAATGTCTCTGGGCCTTTGTTGTTTGGCTAATTGCCCTATACATTTGGTCTATAACTCATATAGGAGCAGTTGCTTTACAAATAGTTGTTACAGATGTGATGTTTTATGCATCTGCACTACTGTAGCTAAAATTGCGACAGCTGCATTAATGACGTCATAGCTGTAATACTACCACTCCTAGAAAGAATAGTTAGCTGAATATTACAGCCAAAATTTACAGCACGACTGCCAGCTCTTTGGTTAAGTAAACATACATACGTTCTTTTAACGTATTTACAACACTGTAATGGTGTTACAATGTCTTTAATTAAAATACAGGGATGTCAGGGGCAAGGCCTTCAATAGAAAACAAAATCAAAATAAACCTGTATCCACCACTAAAATTAAATATGGGTGAACATCACTCTTTTTGGTCAATGAGAAGTATCTATAGGTAATTTTAATGAAGGGATTCCTGTACCACATTATTAGCAATAAATCTACGCCATTCTTTGTTGGTTAAAATCATTATGATCATCATCGCTATCATTACTGAACTCATTATTCTTGTGTTACTATCAGAGCAGATTTATGATAATATCCACCACTACGCCTGAGTTAAAGAAGGTGTAAAGGTTTGATTAATAGCTGCTTTCACGTTTTAGTACTCGACATTTCCTAACATTCTTTATAAATAAGAGAGGACCATGATAATTAGAGGAGGTGATTACTGCCTTTGCTATAAAGCGTCTAATTAGCCACATATGCATTATTCTCATAGAAAAACAAAACGAAACAAGACACTTTTCTATTGTAAGCAAAATTTATAATGCATTTTTTAACATTTTGTGCTCAGGAAGAAAGTAGCAAGCAATTAATCTTCGCATCATTTTATTAGGGATTTTTGTTTGCAATAGGGGCGGGTCACCTTTCTAATAAAATACGATATTAAAAATCATCCAAGCATCAGTAGACACTTAAAAGTGCAACAAAGAGCTCATTTCGGCCGTCATCGGAAATTACTGATGTGTACTTTCCTTTCAAATTAAAGTGCAAAATACGAAAGCTTAAAATATTTTTGTTTTCCAAAAAGAAAACAAACATGCAAAATAAAACATAAAAAAAACCAAAAACCTTAGCCTGGAATAGGTCAGGGCTATTCTGTTTGGGTTACAAACAGCTGCTTGCTGCACAACACTATATGTCCCTTAAAGGTTACACGCTGCTCTGCCTCTCTTTGTCTTCCTGTGCCCTTTCCTGGCAAAAATGGAGACATCATCTTGCCCAGAACGGCTCAGTATTTATGAAGGTTTTCTGACAAATAGGCAGGCTGGCCACGCATGGCTGGCTGCCTTCATTCCGCACTTGGCTTGTTTACATAGGACCAGCACCATTTCCACGGATTAAACAAATCACAGCTAGAAGGAGACATTTATAATCCGCCAACGGGGCCACAAGGCAGTTAAAAATGTGTGTGTGTGTGTGTGACTGTGCAAAGAAAAATAAATGCCCGTGTCCAGGGGTTGACCTTTGAGGAGAAGGTAATTCAAGAAAAAACTCTGAAAACGCAGCGCGCCCCGGGCTCACACAGCAGCACACTCCCTTCACCCGGAAGCACTAGCTTTAAAACAACAATAACAACAGCAACAACCTCCACCAAGATTTAAGTCTAAGGTTGTTTTTTTTTTTTTTTAAAGTAAAATTGTCCGTTTTACGATCTCAGTCTGAGGAGGAATGATGGTGATGGGCGAGCGGCTCTAAACTGGAAATGCTGCTCTTTCATCGCCTGTCAGCCTTCCCTCCCCCTTCCCCGGCCGGCGGCGCTTTTATGACACCCCTCACTACATGGGCACAGGAAATTCCTACAAAATAGCAATGCTTATCGGAAAAAGATCACAACAAAATATTGAATAAATTCCCTTTTAATTTATTTGATCATTCCACATTACGGGGCTATGAATTGCTCAAATTTGATAACAAGTACTCAATTCAGCTCATTATGTAAGTTAAATTAGACTTCGATAAAATTTCAGTGGCGCGCAGTGGTTCCTAGAATGAAATGTAATTTGTGCAAGAATTTGTTGTATCTGTCACAAATATTTCCAATTAGCGACCGTAATTATTTGATAGTTTCTGCAATTATGGCTTAAACGGGTGAATTTGGGACTGTGGAGGACCCTAATTGGCCTAAATTTGATATTTTGCATATTTGCATAATGAGGAAATTGGTAGAAAATTGTGTTCATTCATTTGTGAAAAATCCTATGAATTTTATGAATTTGAAAGCTCTGTTTGTGCAGACTGTGACTTTGCCTGCTGATCCCTGAGGAGCTGATGATGAATGCCTGAACGGGCAGCGAGCCAAGTTCCCCACAAAAGGGAGGGCGGTGGGGGGGGAGAGTGACAGAGCTCGAGCCTGTCCGCTCCACTACGCATGCTCACGTCACATAACCAGCGCCTACCTTAACCTGCCTGCTGACAGCAAGAAGACGGGGAGCAGGGTCTCAGCAAAGTACTTCTGCTCACCCAATTCCCTGTCACTGCGAGCTCAAGGAGGGAGGGAGAGAGAAGGAGGGCGGATTACCTTATAAACAAGCTTGCCACTCGCTGCCACTGGGAAATGTGCTGTATTCCCCCGGTGCCAAGGGGTAATAGCAGTGGTTGAGGTCTTGAAGTGGTAACGGTTCAATTGCCAGAAGCCCTCTCCTCCCTGTGAAATGTGTTGATCTATTACGCTGTCAGTTTGTAAAGTGCTGGAGAGAGGCTTTAAAAAGCATAGATTTAAGGACGCTTGGCCCAGCACATTCATCACTCATCAGGGGTTTTAAAGTTTTCGTGTGTTTTTTTTTTAACAGCTTAGTTCCATGGAGGTAAGTGGGGGAGCTCAGGAGAATAACAGGGTAGGGTGACAGATCATTCCCCCGCTTCTCCCCCCCCCCCCCCCCCCAAAAAAAAAAAGATTCCTGCAAGGGAATTATATTCAAAACTTGACAAATAAAAATAGTAAAAAGTCCACAAGTTTCTAGAGCTAGCATGTTGAACTGAAAACATGCATATATTAATCAAACCCATTAACAGTGGTATGGGAGCAATGTTTTTTTTTTATGGGGGTGATTAAAACCCCTTTGATTTTTGTGTATAGTGGAAGCTAGCACTCTTGTATTTCAAGTCAGTATTGCTGCTGCTGTCCTGCTAATCCTGATTCCTTTGTCCTTTAATTGTTTTATTGAAGGGAGTAAAACAAAGGGGTTGTATGTTGCATAATGCATTTAGATATAATATGGCATATATACCAGAAATATCAACACCACACGTAATACCCTAATGCCAGAAATAGATCCACCTAGAAAACATTCCTGGCACTTTTGGATACCCAGGGTCGAACAGTAGCTGACTGTCGAGTTGTCCTTAACATTTGCTGTCATAAAATTGTTGTTTTCATTTTCAAAGCCTCATGAAGATATTTATGGTGTGCCAGTGGAGGAGCCCGGCCATAATCCCTATTACCAGGTTTTACTCCACCTTCAATCCTGCCCACAAATGGCAATTCATTCTAGTTATGGATTTTTTACTCGCCTCCTTAAGGCTCCTTCTCCAGATAGATTTATTCCAGCTCTGTGTAAGAATAAGTCTGGCTAGCATCCCTTTTGCCCGCATAGCTCCTACTGCTGCCACAAGCCTTATTTGATCTGTGATCTTCTCTTTCCCTCTGCAATTAACGTCTCTTTGTGTCTATCCCATACATGCTTAAATTGTGCTACTGTTTTGGATCCTATAAATTCCACTGGAAGTGTGTTTCAGGTGTTCACTACCCTCCTTTCGTGCTTAACTATCTTCAGGTTCATATGATGTATCCTTATCCTTGAGCTTTTAGGTAATGATACTTTATTGAAGCCTGCTAGATATTTATTTGTTTATTGATTATGATTCAAATATTTCTCCTTTCCCTTGTTGCTTCTAGGGCAGAGGTGGGCAAACCTTTTGGCCTGAGAGCCACACTGGGGTGTGTTACTTCCCATGAGAGCCAGTGTAGGGTGTGTCTCAGGTATCCCCCTCCTGGCTCCTCCTTTCACCCTGGAAGGAAGCAACATATCCCAGTATAGAGCCCAGGCCTAGGCCCAGGCAGCAATGATCTCCCTCTTTTCCCACCACTTGTACAAGTGTGTGCTGCTCTTCCTTATGCTTCCCATTATGCTAAGGACATCTCACCTTCCTCTTTGTCCTAGCAGCAGCAGTTACTGCTGCTCCCAACCCTCTGGGCTTTACAACCTCTGAAGTAGGTGGGGCAGGTACATAAGAACATAAGAATTGCCATAGTTTGTCAGTATCCTTTTTCTAACAGTGGCCAATCCAGGGCACATGAACCTGACAAGATCCCAAACAATAGAAAGATCCTATGCTGCTAACGCCCAGGGATAAATAGTGGCTTTCCACAAGTCTACCAGGTTAATAACAGTTTATGGACTTCTCCAGGAACTTGTACAAACCTTTTTTAAACCCAGCTACACTAACTGCCTTTACCTCATCCTCCGGAAATGAATTCTAGAACTTAACTGTTCATTAAATGAAAAAGAGTTTGCTCTGATATTGTTTTAAATGTACTACTTATTAACTTCATGGAATGCTCTCTAGTTTTTGTATTTTTTGAAAGAGTAAATGTTATATTTATTTGTGATCATAGTTATTTTTATTATTTTATGTATTTTGTTTTAGAATTAAGTTTTATGTCTACATGTTCACCTTTTGACTACATGATTGATTATGGATGTTATTATTGTACTCTGGTCAGAAAAGTAGATGAATGGTATATAAATTAAAAAAATAAATAAATAAATGATTTACATTTACTCGATCTATTCCATTCTTGATTTTATAGACCTCTATCACATCCCCTCTCAGCCGTCTCTTCTCCCAGCTGAACAGCCCTAACCTCTTTAGCCTTTCCTCATAGGGGAGCCATTCCATTTCCTTTATCATTTTAGTCTCTCTTCTCTGTACCTTTTCCTGTTCATCTATATCTTTTTTGAGATGCGGCAACTAGAATTGAATGCAGTGTGGTCTCGCCATGGAGTGATACAGAGGTATTATGATATTCTCAATTTTATTCTTCATTCTTTTCCAATTCATTCTTAACATTTTGTTTGTTTTTTTGACCTCTGCCACATACTGAGCCAAAGATTTCAAAGTATTGCCCATAATGACACCCAGATCCTTTTTCTGGGTGGTAACTCCTAATTTGGAAATTAACATTGTGTAATTACAGTATGGATTTCTTTTCCCTATATGCATCACTTTGCACTTATTCATGTTAAATTTCATCTGCCATTTGGATGCCCATTTTCCTAGTCTTGTGACATCCTCTTGCAATTTCCTACAATCTGCCTGTGATTTAACAACTCAAAATAATTTTGTGTTGTCTGTAAATTTGATCACCTCACTTATCATTCTTTTTACCAGATCACTTATAAATATATTAAAAAGGACCCGTGCCAGTACAGATCACTAAGGCATACACCACTGTTTACATTTCTCTACTGAGAAAACTGACCATTTAGTCCTACTCTCTGTTTTCTATCTTTTAACCAGTTTTGCAGTCTACAAAAGGACATTGCTTCCTTCTCCTTGATTTTTTAAATTTTCTCAAGTCTCTCTTGGGGGACTTTGTCAGATGCCTTCTGAAAATCCAAATACAGTATATCCACTGCCTCACCATTATTCACATGTTTTTTAACCCCTTCAAAAAATGCAGCAGATTTCTGAGACAAGATTTTCTTTGTGCAAATCCATGCTGGTTGTATCTCATGTCTTCTATATGTTCTGTGATTTTGTTCTTTAGAATAGTTTCTACAAATCTTTCCTGTCGCTAAGTCAGACTCATCAGGATATAGTTTCCCAGATCAATCCTGGAGACCTTTTTAAAGATTGGTGGTAGAGTGACACGAAGTGGGTGCTGTCCTCATCCCTTTCCTTCAGCCCCCAGCCACTCCTACTACCCACCCAGCCAGCCAACCAGCTAACTATGCTCTCTCTCTCTCTCGCTCTACATCTTTTAACTGTTTTCTTGAGGACAGTACCTCTTTTCGAGGCTCAGGTCATGAAGGATGCCAGCTGTTTCCCCTTCTGGGCCAGAAATAACTGTGTATCTAATGGGGCTAGAAAGGTAGGAGGGAGGCTGTACGTACCAGTGGTCCAGGGGTGGGATTTGGAGTAGAGCCATGCTATAGGTGGTAGCAGCATTGGGTCTGCAGAGCCAAGCCATGATGAGAGCCTCAGGAGAGGTAACAGATCAACATTGTGAACCTAGCAGTGACTAAAGGTGAGAGTGCTTTGTACAGCTCCTGCCTATCAGCGATTTGGGTGGGAACAGAGGACGAAGAGTAGCCCGCATCACAGGTTCTGGGAGTAGGAACCCCAAATGAGCTACAGCTGGGATCAGAGACACATTTGCTTCAGATGCTTCCTGCAGAGGCAGGGGGACAGTGGGCCACTAATAATAAGGAAGGTGCAGGCCTGGTGCAAGAGTATTTGGTAGGGATGTGAATCGTTTTTTGACGATTTAAAATATCGTCTGATATTTTTTAAATCATCAAAAATCGTTAAAGAGTGCGATACAATAGAAATTCCCCCGATTTATCATGAAAAATCGTTAATCGGGTTTGTGTCCACTAACGGGAGTTATTTGGGGGAAGGGTGGGAAAACCGGCACACCAAAACAACCCCTAAACCCACCCTGACCCTTTAAAACTAAAGATGGCGCCAGCCATCCAGTGTTCCTACCATGTGACAGGGGCCGGCCAATGGCACGGATACCCTGTCACATGGTAAGGGCAAAGGGCCATCAGCGCCATTTTTATTAGCGCAGCCGATGGCCCGAGAGCGGGAGATTGCTCCCTGCGCCCCCACTGGACCACCAGGCAATTTTAAAACGTTTTTGGGGGGGTCGGGAAGCTGGGGGAGACTAAGGGGTCAGTTTTAAAGGGTCAGGGTGGGTTTTTTGTTTATCGTATCGGGCGCAGCCAATAAACAAAAAACCAATCGGGCCGGATGATAAAAATTATAAGATTTGAATCGGAACCGAACTGATTCCGGTTCCGATTCACATCTCTAGTACTTGGTGACCTAGGCATGCCCACCCCTCCTCCCCAAATGTATCTATTGGTGGCAGCATCAGCACAGCTGTTCCTTTCTTTGGCACTACTGGTTCTGGAACAGTGCCTTGTGCTGATGGGATTTTGCCACCCCCAAATTTTGGTGCTCTAGGTGACTGCCTAGTTTGCCTAATGGAAGCACCAGCCCTGGAACGGAGTCGGGAACCAGATAAAAGGCATCTGCAGGCCTTAATTTGCCCATCCCTGTTCTAGAGAGTACATCTTTAGCTCCTTCATCCTGTTTGTGCGTGAATTATTTGGTAGGACTCCATTAAATTGCCTATATCTTGTCAATATCCTTTTGTAAATGTCATATTACTACACAATGAAGGTGCCACAGAATATAAATTCAATATGTAAATCTAACAAAATAACACAGTAAATTTAATAAAACTCATGTGAATAGTAGATGAAATCTGCCTGGTATCAGAACAATGGTGGAGCGTGTAAACTTAATCTCGTTGTCTCTTGCATGCAATGGGCTTCAGGCACTATCAGACTCTACACCCAAAATGCTTTTGTAAATGTCTCCAAAACTGAACACAGGTCTCAAGGTGGGGGTCTTACCAGAAATCTATAGAGAGATAATATTTCTTTCTTCTTTCTACTAGTGATACCTCCTTTTATACACCCAGATATAATACTGTTAGCTTTCCCATCTGCTTTGTCACACTGACCCTGCTAAGTCACTTTCTTGATGTTGACCTCCCTCTGTTTTTTGTTTGATGATTGCTAGTTCTTCACCCCCAGAAAGATATTTGGCCCTCAGACTTCTGCATCCTAAATGGATGATTTTGTATTTTTACCCTACTTTCCAAAGGTGGGGGAAGGAGGCTTATACAATCATCCTGTCTGCCTATGTATGTGTGAACACTGCACAGATTTATACACCACATTGTACATGAGAACCTTTTTTTGCACACACAGCTCACAAAAAATTAGAGTGAACACTGGGCGTGAGAATTCTGATGGGCTATAATTTTTTTTAATGTATATTCCATGAATATGCACCTGCAATCCTGCTGCCTGAGGTGAGGGATGAGATAGCGCTCGCCCCTCCCCCAAGGCACAGCACAGGTTAAGTCATCAAGAGGGGCAAGGGGGGGGGGGGGGGTCTCTGTAGTCTGGCCCTTTTGGTGATTTGAAATGCTGCGGAAAGGGAAAAGCAGGGGTCAGAATTCCCAGAGGAGTTGGGAGAGTGTCAGTGATGATGTTTCTAGGAAGCTGGCAACGCTGCCACCTTCCCAGGAGCCCTAAGACCTGCCTCTAGCTTTCCCCCCAGCATTCTCCCCTTCAGAAGTGGGAGATGGGTGAAAGGTGGAGGCATTTGGCACAATAGGTGAACTTTGTAGCCTTGTGCCCCCACCTCCCTCCCCACTCTCACCACACAAAATTAAAAATTCTGCATTTAAAATAACCAATTTTACAAGAAAAAGGTCTTTGAAAGTATAGTCTTCTGCAGGGGCAGATTGGCCTATCGGGGGACTGGGCATCCTCCAGTGGGCCGGTTGCACTGGTCATATGGCCTTCATCTCAGCTCCTGCTGAGAGAGCTTGCCGCAGAGCGGGGTCTTTGGTGAGGCCGCGAAGGAGCCGAGCTCCATGTGGCCCGAGGGAGGTCTCAATGGGGCTGTGATGGAGCCAAATCTCCCGCGGCCAGAAGAAAGGCCTACGGCCCAGGGTCGGCAGAAGAATGCATCTGGTGGTAGCAGGACCGCCTCGCCCCACCTCCCATCAGGCAGTAAATAAGGAGCAACACAGGTGCGGCCAAGGCCCAGAAGAATGGAGAACGCCTGAGAGGTGTGTGTGTTTGTATAAGAAAAAGAGAGCTTGCATGTGTGCATAAGAGTTCCTGTGTGTGTATGAGAGAGAGCACCTGCATGTATGTATGAGAGAGAGTGCCTGCATGTGTGTATAAGGGCATGAGAGTGCCTGCATGTGTATGAGAGAGAGCACCTGCATGTGAACGAGAGACAGAGAGAGTGCGCCTGCATGTGTGCAAGAGAGCCTCTGGATTTGTACGAGAGAGAGAGCCTGTGCGTGTGAGTCTGGCATATATATATGAGAAACCGAGAGAGCCTGAATGTGTATGTGAGAGTCTGAATGTGTATAAGTGAGAGAGAGAGAGTGTCTATGTGTCTGAAGGAGAGAGAGAAGGGATAAAGATTGTATGGCCCCCTTCATCCAAATCCACAACAATCTCTGGGAAATCTGTCAGGTATTTATTTAATGGTATGGAGAGCTAGAGATTTTTTAATTATATATTTTTTTAAATTATGGGGTGTTATTTCATGTATCTGCTGTTTTAAAATATTTTATTGGTGTTTGGGACATATTAGAACAAATTTATGTGACTCTTTAAATCATTAGGGGCCCAATACTGAAAGACAGCCATTTTAGGAACTTGGCTGGATATAACTTATCTGGCTAAATTACATGGTACATTTGGAGGCATGGCTATGTCGCTGAATGTATCCGTATATATTTGTACTTAGCTGTATAAGTTATAAGTAATTATTGTGGACAGTTAACTTATGTGGCCAAGATTGAATATTGCTCCTTAGCTGCATAAGTTATGTGGTTAAATCACTCTGCCCACAACTTATGCAGCTAACTTTTTAGCCATATAAGGGACATTGGGCCTCATTTTCTAAAGTATCACAGGCCTGCGATACTTTAGGTAATGAGGGGCAGGGGGCCGAAACGGGGGGCGGTCCTGCGCTAGCCGGCAGCGATCGCACTGCCGAGATGCGATCGCTGCCGGTTTCGCACCCAATAGCGCCACCATAGAAGGTGTAGCTATTGGCCGCGAACTAGGACGCGAAAAGGGCCTTACCTTTTCGTCGTCCGTGGCGTCTTCGCGGAGTCAGCCCCAGTGACGCCCCGACTCCTCCTCTTCCGGGGCCGACTCCGCCCCCATCTTGGTATCGCGTGCGATCCATCTGGAAAATAAGGCCCATTGTTTGCTGTGTCTGCTAGTTTGAAATATCTTATTGATGTTTGGGAAATTTAAAAAAAAAAGTTATATGTTCGTAATCATTAGATGTTCTTTTCATCAGCTGTTTTGAAATATTTAAAGTTTTTATGAGTTTGGTTTTGCTATTACGATTGATGCTTTATATTTCTTGATTGTTTGATGTTTAGTGAGGAATGATATTTGTTTTTCCATTCCACACAGAGTCTGGCTTGTTGTGGTTTCAGGTTCAGTTTTTGTCTGCATGTTTCTATTTCTATTTTATTATTTCTTCCTTTTGTATTTGGTAAGGCTCTGTCTGTGTTCTGCATGTGTGACTGAGGTGAGGTATTGCTAGCGTGTAGCAATGCTTCCTTCAAGGAGTGTACACATTTTTTTTCTTGTAAGCAACAATTTTTTAAATGAACTATTTTTGAGTGCCAGCATTAGTGTTCCATTTCTGCATATAGCACAAAGGAAATTTTATGTGAGCAATCATATAAAACCTGTGAGCAATGCTCTAAAATGTAAGAGCAATCGCTCACATGCTCAGTTTAAAGGGAACTATGGCGTGTAGTTTCTGTGCAGGGATCTATAACAGCTTAGCTTGTTCTGTTTTCCTAATACCAGGTGTATTGGTGTTTCAGGGTCTGATGTAATATTGGCAGTGTTGCCTTTTCATAGATAGGGTAATTACTGTTTGAATACTGGCAGTTAGTGCTGTTTTTGTATGGGAGGTTTACTGTATTGCAATTCAGTTTACTCAAAGCTTTCTGAAGGCCGAGCCCACACCCAGCACACTTTACAATAAGCTGTAATATCATATGGCTGCAGGTGGCTTTTTTGTAGAGTTTTTTGGTTGGTACCATAGTAGTACACAGGGGCGGATTCCAGGTAAAGATCGGCCTGGGGATTTTCCGCCCAGGCCGGCCCAGTAGATACCCCGTGGTCTGCCAAGCACAGCTCTGTTGCGGCCGCGCTCGGCAGACCACGTGACCAGAGTGACTGGCCCACCGGGGGATGCCCGATCCCCCGATAGGCCAATCCGCCCCTGGTAGTGCATGTAAATAATATAGATGTATGTGATATTTTAACCTTAGAATTCTATACTTTGAATGTTCTTTTTCTTGCAAAATCTGTTATTATAAATTACCCTTGCACCAGCCCTGGCTGCACTGGCTCCACAAGAGAAAGCAAGATTCCCATCTGGAGCTGGGTTAGTGGTTCTCCCTCATCTCAGCCAGGGTTCAAGTTTTTCTTTTTATAAGCCCAGGGGGAAGTATGGATCACTTCTGGTCCCCTATCCCCTGGAGTAGGTAGGCAAAATTAAACCTGGGGAACCATAAAAGCAGCAGACTGTGTAGCATGCAGTCAATGGGAATGCACTGGAGTGGTGGGAGGGTGGCAGAGAAGTGGAGGCAAGAGACAGGCACAGGAAGGGAGAGAATGAGCCAGGAGGAAGAACCTGTGCAGGGTTGGGGAGGCTTCTGTCTGAGGTGACTGGACTGAGCTGTGAGAGGAGCAGTTAGCTGTGGAACCAGCAAGTCTCAGAGTGGGATTGGAAAGGGAGGAGGCTGCTGCAGAATGAGGAAGGGCTGGCAGCAAGCAAGAATTTTAGAGTATGATGCAGTAGTGCTGGGGTGGGGGAACGCACTGTGTAGGCATATAAGAAGAGCACAACAGTAGCGTGTTAGAGTGTGTGTCTGTGTCACCAGAGAGCGACACATACCTATACATACACTTTGTCTGTGTCAGAGGGAGCATGTGTGGGTTTATCTGTGTATCTGTGAGAAAGTGTCTGAGAAATAGAGGGGGTGTTGGTGTATATAAAGTTTCTGCAATCTATAAATCTGTTTGAGCATGTGTGTGTATCTTACACTATCTGTCAGAGTAATTGTCTCATTGCTTTCACTAGTTCAAGAGCTGCTTGGTTAGCCATACCAGGATATGTGTGAGAGTATGTTAATCAATTTGAATGGATGGAACGGGGTCTATAGCTTTGTTTACTCACTGCTAGTCTAGAATATGCTCTATTTCTTAGTTATTTAGGAAAAATGTGAAATTTATTTTGGAGATATTTAGGATTGATTCTGCCAGGTTCCAGAGACACACATGCTACAGAGAAAGTCACAAGGGAGTCAGACATCCCATAGGCCAGTTTTGAAAAAAAATCCTCTGGGCTGATATTTTCCTGCAATCCGTCCCTGGTCTTCTGAGATAAAAATATCACAACCCTGCAATAAACACACATGGAGTGCATATAGTACTAGGTCTAATGTATTGTGGATGTAGGCTTTGCCCTCAGAAAGCCCAGAGTAAAACTGAATTACAATTACAATATAGTAAACCTACCATACTAAAAAGAGAACTAACTGCCAGCACTCAAACAGTAAAAATCCTAACTATGAAAAGTCAATGATGCAAATATTATACCAAGCCCTAAATACCAATACACTTTCTATTAGAAAACATAACAATCTATAGATCCCTACTCCAGAAACTACATATTAGCAGAATACCTCACTTCGGTCAGACATGCAGAACACAGGCAGATCCTAACCAAATACAGAATAAAGAGATCATAAAGTAGAAATAGAAATGTGCAGACAAAAACTGAATTGGAAGCCACAACATATCAAATTCTATGTAGTACAAAAATGGAAAAATAGAAATTCTATTCCTCAAAATATTAAAATCAAAGAATATAAAATATCATAATAGTAAAAACATACTAATAAAAGAATAAATATTTCAAAAAAACAGCTGATGAATAGAATAACAGCCATTAAAAACACATATAAAAATTATAAAAATTTTTCCAAACAAAATATTTTAAAATAGTAAATACATCAAATAACACCCAATGTTAAAACTAAGATTTTTTAAAAATCCTTGCTTTCCATGCCTGGAAACTTTTAATTTCCAGACATCCTGAATCCAGCTGCCTTCACAGACTCCTCGGCACTGGATGTTCACCGTGTGGCAGGGAGCCGCCAACGGATGCTCTGATGCGTGTAATACTAGGCCCAGCGAAGAGATGCTTAGGATGTACGTGCATGATTTGGTGCATGTTGGCGGGAGAGTCATATACCCGCCCTGATGATGATGTCATACACTCAAGACTACTTAATTTGCTTGGAGTTGGATTCATGACCTCAGCAAGAAGGTCTCCTGGTTCCGCTCCTCCTGGTTCTAGGCTTCTGTCTTGTTCAAGCTCTCCAGCCTGGTTCCTGCCTTCTGTGTCAACCTGGTTCCTGTCTTCAGCTTCTGCCTAGTTCCATCTTCTCAGCCTTCAGTTTTGCTTCAGTCTTCACCTGTGGCTCTACTGCAGTCTCCAGCTTTGCTTCAACCCTCAGCCTTGTCGCAAGCCATCAGTCTTGTCTCAAAGCCATCAACCATGCCTCAAACCATCAGCCTTGTCTCAAGCCATAAGTCTTGTTCTTGCCTGGCTTCAGCCACAAGCCTGGTCTTTGTATAGACGTTTGGACTCAGTCATAGCTTTGCCGATGCCAAGACTCACTCACCCACCATTGGCGTGGGTCTCAGGACTCTACCTATAAGATTGAATCACAGCAAGAGGGGCTCACTCATACGCAGTTCTTTACAGTTACAGCTTGCTGAGGCCTTGAACTCAGTGAACATGTCCCCGTGACAGGCCAGATGCAGAAGCAAAAAACAGAATTGATTTGTCTTCTGCAGCAATTCATGCAATAGGCCCAGCAGCAACTCAATCAAATAAAAGACTCATTACAGACCTTGTCACAGCATTTAGACGTAATGCAATTTCAACATCCAGCTTCAATCTCAGTTCCAGTTCTGGCGAACCCTGCACCATCTACTGCCATCTACATAGTATGGGGTGATCCTAAAGCATGCAGAGGATTCCTTACATGTGCAAGAAGCAATTTGAATTGCAGCCGGCTTGTTTTTTCTCCAAACATGTCAAGATCAGGTATATACTCTCCCTGTTGGATGGTCCAGCTCTCGCTTGGGCCTCCCCCTTGTGGGAACAAGATGATTTGCTTCTCAGGAATTTAGACAATTTGATTCAGCAATTCCATTTGATCTTTGATAAAACTGGACGTGTCATTTCTGCTGCCACAGAGCTCCTTTGTATTCAACAGGACAATTATTCTGTTGGCGAACATGTGGTAGAATTCTGTACCTTAGCTTCTGATCTCAGTTGGGGCAAAGATAACCAAAATGCCATTTTTTGACAGGGATTATTTGAGAAAATAAAAGATGAACTTACAGTCTGGGACCTTCCTCCATCCCTCGAAGCACTCATTGCCTTGGCTATTCGTACTGACCTGAGATTCCAGGAACAGGCTCGTGAAAATAAGAACTCTCAGCAGACTTTGCTCATGGTTTCCAGACCTCTGAATATTTTGCAACACATCCTGGAATCACTGAAGGTGGCTGCCTTTGAAGAACCTATGCAATTGAGTAATACTCAACTTTCACTTGATGAGAAACAAAAGCAAAGATCACAAAATCTTTGTCTCTACTGTGCCGCACAAGATCATTTGGGTCATCGGTGCCTCCTGAGACCGAAAAATTCTATAAAGAGGTCTCATCAGGAAGGCAGCCCTGCAGCATCCTGCTTCCTCTTCTATACTATGGTTCCAGTCTGTCTTACCTATGGAAAACACCTATAGATCAAACTTTAGTAGATTCCGGAGCTAGGGGATTACTGCTACATCAATGTGGTTGCCCTACTACCAGCTTAACCACCCTCTGTGTCATTTCATCAGTCTACGGAGAACCTCTACCTGATTGTGTGACTACAGCTTCCTCGCCCATCATTATGCAGATTGGGTCTCACCAAGAGAGCATTCAGTTCTATGTACTATCTAAAGCATCCATCCCTCTTTTCCTGGACTACCTTGGCTGAGTCTTCATCAACCATCTATTGACTGGAATTTTACAGATTGACCAATGGGGTCCATCCTGCTGAGAACATTGTATCGTTTCATCTTTGTCTCCGGCCTCTTCACTTCAAACCACTTCGGCTGAAGTGCCAGTTTTGCCACTTCACTGTACATCCTGATCCTATGTGAATTCTGAACTGTGGTATTCTCCTGCCAGAGAACCTTTGTCCGTCAATCAGGACCAGTCTCGGTCCTTGTCCAAACTTTCAGCCTTTTCTTCAGTTCAGCCTAGTCTCAAAACCAAAGAATCTGTGGATCCTGGGTCTGGACTTCCGAGCTCCCAGTTGGTGAAATAGTACTTTGTCTCCTCAAAAGCCAAAAAAAAAAGGGGCTTGGGGAGGGGGTACTGTTAGAATCCATTTGCCTTCCCAGACTTCTCGGCAGTGGATGGTCACTGTGCAGCTGGGCGCCGCCATTTGACGCTCTGATGTGTGTGATACTAGGAGCCGGCGAAGAGATACTTAGAGCGTGTGCGCACATTGTTGCGCACAATTCACCACATGTTAGCAGGAGAGTCAGGTACCCACCCTGATGATGATGTCATATGCTCAAGACTACTTAGCCTGCTTGGACTTGGATTCATGACCTCAGCAAGAAGATCTCCTGGCTCATGCGCCTCCTGGTTCCAATCTTCTGTCTTGCTCAAGCTCTCCAGCCTGGTTTCTGCCTTCAGCTTCTGCCTGGTTCCATTTTTTCAGCCTTCAACTTTGCTTCAGTCTTTGCCTGTGGCTCTACTGCAGTCTTCAGCTTTGTTTCAGCCCTCAGCCTTGTCTCAAGCTGTTAGTCTTGTTCTTCCTTGGCTTCAGCTGCAAGCCTCATCTTAGTATAGACTTTTGGACTCAGTCTGGCCCATGCCAAGACTCACTCACCTGCCATTGGCATGGGTCTCAGGACTCTACCTAGAAGGCTGCATCACGGTAAGAGGGGCTCATGCATATGCAGTTCCTTACAGTGTGGGGAGGAGGACAAGGAGGGGGATTTTCCTCCTCTTATATACACATGTTCATGCTCTCACACATGCTCTTTCACACACACACACACACAGATGCTTTCACTCACAGATGCTCTTTCACACATATGCACGCACTCTCACACATGCTCCCAAATGCTTTTCTACACATATGTATGCTTTTACATGCTCTTTCACATACATACATACATGGATGCTGTTATGTATGCTCTCACACACACACAGATGCTCTCACATAAGGCTTTTTCACACACATACACACACATGCTCTCACATGCTCTCTCACGCACACACACATGCTCTCTCACTCACATGCACATGCTTTTTACACATATACACAAAAACACATACACACACTATCTCACTCACACATGTCTACTTTTCGGCTGTGGGTGCAATGATCTCAGCAGGAAGCTGGCGGCTGCATTTTCTTCTGCTGCAGGCAACCGCTGGGCTTTCTCCATTCTTTGCCAGCAGTGGGTTGGGCTCTGCTGGCAGCTTCCCTGCCTACCTGGGAATTTTCAATTTGCAGTCATCCTGAGATTGATGTGGATTAGCAAGGGGACGGCAAGGGGGCTAGGGAGGCTAGGGCACACAATCACACATATGTGCTTATTCTCACATATTCTCACATACATTCTCATGCATATGCCCACTCTTACTTCTCTCTTCCATTCCCACATACTCATGCCCATTCACACTCTCACTCCCTCACACACATGCCCATTCACACACTTACTCCCTCATACAAATATGTCCACACCCACACACACACACACTCACACACAAATAAATTTCACACCTCTCTCTTTGCGGCCTAAGGGACTGCTCTACTTTCCTGCCACGTGGCTGCTTCCAGCTCAACATGACTTGACATGCACCCTGCTCCTTCTTCAGGCGAGGGCCCACCGATGCTCTGCTCCTTCACATGCCTGACGATCGCTCTGCTCCTTCTGGCGCAGGCCTGAACATAAGAACATAAGAACATAAGAAATTGCCATGCTGGGACAGACCATCAAGCCCAGCATCCTGTTTCCAACAGAGGCCAAAAACCAGGGCACAAGATCCTGCCAATTACCCAAACACTAAGAAGAACCCATGCTACTGATGCAATTAATAGCAGTGGCTATTCCCTAAGTATAATTGATTAATAGCCATTAATGGACTTCTCCTCCAAGAACTTATCCAAACCTTTTTTGAACCCAGCTACACTAACTGCACTAACTACCTTCTCTGGCAACAAATTCCAGAGCTTTATTGTGCGTTGAGTGAAAAAGAATTTTCTCCGATTAGTCTTAAATGTGTTACTTGCTAACTTCATGGAATGCCCCCTAGTCCTTCTATTATTCGAAAGTGTAAATAACCGAGTCACATCTACTCGTTCAAGACCTCTCATGATCTTAAAGACCTCTATCATATCCCCCCTCAGCCGTCTCTTCTCCAAGCTGAACAGCCCTAACCTCTTCAGCCTTTCCTCATAGGGGAGCTGTTTCATCCCCGTTATCATTTTGGTTGCCCTTCTCTGTACCTTCTCCATCGCAACTATGTCTTTTTTGAGATGCGACGACCAGAATTGTACACAGTATTCAAGGTGCGGTCTCACCATGGAGCGATACAGAGGCATTATGACATTTTCTGTTTTATTCACCATTCCCTTTCTAATAATTCCTAACATTGTTTGCTTTTTTGACTGCTGCAGCACACTGAGCCGACGATTTCAAGGTATTATCCACTATGATGCCTAGATCTTTTTCCTGGGTGGTAGCGCCTAATATGGAACCTAACATCGTGTAACTACAGCAAGGGTTATTTTTCCCTATGTGCAACACCTTGCACTTGTCCACATTAAATTTCATCTGCCATTTGGATGCCCAATCTTCCAGTCTTGCAAGGTCCTCCTGTAATGTATCACAGTCTGCCTGTGATTTAACTACTCTGAATAATTTTGTATCATCCGCAAATTTGATAACCTCACTTTCTGCCCAAGTGGGCCCAAGTGACTTCCTCATCTGGGTGCACACGAGATTGAAGCAGCAGCAGCGGCACATGAACCTGGAGTTTTGACCAGGAGACCTGGCAATTCCTTTGGAATTCTGGAGTCTCCCGGTCAAATCCAGAGTTCCTACATATGCCGCTGCGTCTCCTCCATTCTTTGGCCATTGGCGGATTGGGCTCCGCTGGTCCTCCTTTCCTCTTTGCTGCTGGCGGCCTGTGGGACATTTCTCTTTTTTTAAAATCTACTACAAGGCTCTTTTTCTGGCCTGCTAGAGTTGGGATCCCCATGGGCATATCTGTAAATTTGTCTGGTGGCAAGGTGAGGCAGCCACCACAGAAGTGTTTTGGGGGGAATTTTTTACCACTCCAAAATTTTGCCACCTCCCTCATTATAAAATGGCTCTTGCTAAATTGTCATCCCTTGATAAGTTTTGCATTTTGCATCTGAGCCATAAGAAGTTTTTAGAACATGTCAGGGGGTCCATAAGGATGATGATGAAGGGTATATTTTGGGGGGATCCAACTATTCCACTAATATACACATGCAGTTATGCCAGCTAATAACTTTTTACCAATTATAACCCTAATAACCTTTTTTGTTTTCTATCTAGTTAACACCAAACGGAGAGGATAGACATAGAATTTTGAGAAGAGTATTTTATATTTTGCGAGTGTGTGCGTGAAATGATTGCCCTCTAATATCTTTTTGTTTTTAAATGTGATCTATACCACCATGTGAGGAGTCTGTGAGGATCATGAATAGGGAATTTTTTGGGGAAGATGTATGTATTTCACAAATCTGCACGTGGAATTATTCCAGCTAATAATGTTCAGGGGGGCTCTACGAGGATCATGAGATGGGTATATTTTGATAATATTTTCATATTCCATGAATATATTTACAGGAACAGTAACTTTCAAACCGACTTGCGCACATTTGCACATATACGTTGGCCTGCGCTCAGGGACACAGACATTTTATAACATATGTGTGCGTGTTATAAAATAGCCTGACTACACGCACATGTGTGCAAAATTTTAAGTGTGCGCACACATCTGCGTGCAAATGCTGTTTCTACTGCATAAATCAGGGGATTTTAAAAGAGGTGAGCACAGATGCTTTTCCCAGTTTTACCAATTCATCCTCAGTTCGCCCAGTTAAGAGACAGATCCACCAAGCCCCCTTAGTTTAATAGCTTTCACTCCCCCAAATTCGCCCTGACTCTTAAAACCCTGCAGATCTGCCAAGTTTTCTTTCTTTTTTAACTTTCATGTCATCCATAGCAGAAGTAAAGTTATGCGGCGGAGGACCTCAGCTTGCGCCGGGTCGCATGAGTATTTACGTGCATATCTTAGGTTCATGCCTAAAATGCCCATGCTCCACCCCTTTTTGACAACTTTCAAGATGTGCACGCTGCGGGAGATACATGTGCATCTTGGCAGCTTT
Source organism: Rhinatrema bivittatum (assembly GCF_901001135.1). Taxonomy (NCBI): domain Eukaryota; kingdom Metazoa; phylum Chordata; class Amphibia; order Gymnophiona; family Rhinatrematidae; genus Rhinatrema; species Rhinatrema bivittatum. Next base: position 694,684,226 of record NC_042615.1, read on the forward strand.
TAAAATCTGCTCGGAATGCAGGAACTCGACTCTTTTTGCACATCCCCTAATTAATGCATGCGTTAGGAATTTAAAATTCACTTCTTAAGAATACTGCTTAGTAACTTTTGGGTTTTGCGGCTGATCTTCATCAGCCTTATTTTCAGGAGATTGGGGGGGCTAGGGGGAGTTGGACATGAATAGTTTTTCTGTATCCACATGTGTGCGCGTGCATACGCATTCTAGAAAGTAGGCGCTATTAGTTCTGCATGACACTTCTAGTTTTCTGTTAATTAAATTATAGTTGTCATACCTTAGACCATTTTTCTAACTTTTAAAAATTATCTTTCATCTTATTTACTCTGTTTGCAAATGTTCATGTCATCTGCAAACAGCTACATCTTCCCTTCTAACCATTCCCTTGTTATCAAAAGATTGAAGAGGACTGGACCTAGCCCTGATCCTTGTAACATCCCACTGGTCATTTTCCTTTCAACAGAATAGACCCTATTGACTACTACTACTCTGAGTTCTGTTGATCAACCACCTTCTCACTCAGTTTTTATTTTTTGTTATGGATATGCAGGAGCAAAATTTTCTTTTTTTTGTTTTTGTTTCAGGTTTTTTATTCAGCAATTGGTTCATTTAATCTTTGTTTCAATTTGGTTTGTTTGCTGAACCAAAATAAACAGATTTATATAAACAAATGCTCCCCTCCCTCCCCTGTAGTTTCCCTTTGCCCCATTGCTTTCTTATCCCTTCTGTAGCATTGGTTCAAGGCTTCTGATTTAAAAATGGCGCCGATCATGGGATTGGCCAGCACCATGTTATTTCATGGCCATAAAGTATTATGGCCGTATAGCAACATGGCCATGAAATAACATGGTGCTACTTATGTCTGAGATCAGCAGCACTTTCAAAGTGGAACTAGTGAGGCAGGAGTGACTGGGGATCACTCCTACCCCTTTTGGATGGACACACTAGATAAACATATGGTCTTTGCCATCATGTTTCTCTGTTTCTGTGGGGATTTTTACCCTTGGACTAGCACTATAGAAGGGGGTAAGAGAGTGGTGAGGGTGAGGCAGGGTCCATAGGGGGCATCTTTTAAAAAAGAATTCTCAGGAAACAGAGCATGATGTTTCTCAAAATGAGAATCCCAAGCATGTTTGGGTTTTTCAGAGTCATTAAAGGTTTGTTTAGTTGAAACAAACCAAACAGAAAATGGGGATTTTAAAATTTAGATTGCACATTTGTTTCAAATGAATGCATATCCCTAATTTTTGTTCCAAGTCCCAGACTGATTAGCTTGCTCACGAGCTTTCTGTATGGAATAGTGGTCTATCTGAAAACTACCGTAGATAAGCTATACCTACTGCATCCCTCTGATTTACTACTTTGGTCACTTCATCATGTGAAATTGCTAGCACTAATTCTGCACCATGGTTCAGCAGTGAATTGAGAGCATTAAGACAAGAAAATTGCTGTCTTATTACAGGCTATACGGCCTGTATTAGAGTTTATAAAGATGCCATTTTAGAGACCAAACATGCCTACTTTCAAGTTAAAATTAAAAATGATCGGAATGATTAACAATAACTTTTTACCATAGTAAGAGATTTAGTTCATCTTTCTAAACAGCTGTTTTATACTTCCTGCTCTCTTGTAGGTTGTGATATGATGTGTTTGTACAATATTTTACTGAATAAATGTGGAAGATTCGCCAATCTATGGCAGGCTCCTCTAATTTGTCTGGCATTTGTAATTAAGAAGGTTCTTGCATGGGTCCCCTGTGGATGGATTTTGAATTAGCCACCATCACTGAGGTCGCTACTTTATTGGGCAAGGCTCAGCTGTCAACTTGCCTACTTAACCTGTGCCCATCAACCCTGAGCAAGCAGTTGGAAACTATGCTTATTGATGCCCCGACTTCTATTGTGATTTGTCTCTTTATAAAAGCTCTTTCCAAGACACTTTCAAGCATGCACTAATTAAGCCATTACTAAAGAAGGCCACTTTTTAATGTCAATCAAATGGACAACTATAGACCTTTGGAAAATCTACCTTTTTTATCTTAAACTAGTGGAAAGTGCAGTTCTGCCTGAACTGCAGCAATTTCTTACCTCTAATCTCTGTTTAGACTCATGTCAGTCTGGCTTTAGGGCCAGATTTCATATGGAGATTTCCTTAATAAATATAAATGAACTGAGGTTGGAGCTGGGGCTCGACAGAGGGAACATTTTTGTTTTGATTTTATTGAATTTATCAATGGCCTTCAACATTGTTTACCATGCGATTTTTCTAGGCAGACTCAAGGTCTTTGGTATCAGGTGGACAACCAGTTTAAGGCTTTTCTGTTAAATCACACTTAGTTTGCGGTATGGAAATGTGTTAAATCACTGCCTATCCACTGGTGTGGTGTTCCTTTGAGGGGCCACTATGTCACAGACATTAAGTCTTTTGGGTTTCATGTGCAGTGCTCTGCCGATGACCTAAAGATTTATTGCCCTTTGGACAGTAGACTGAATCAATAGAGTCGATTTAATGCTTGTCTTGCAGAAATCTTATTTTGAACAAAACATAGTTACCAGTGAATGCTTCAAAAACAGGTTTTACTGGTTAATAAAGTTGAGCTGATTTGCCAGAGTTTAAGATGATTTTGGATGGAACTTTCTACCATTAAAATTTGAGGCAAAAAGCCTGGAGGTGATTTTGAATGTGCACCTTAATTTTGAGAGCCATATTGCTCAGATTTGTAAAAAGGCTTGGTACAAACTTGACCTTATATGCTCACTGAAATCATTTCTCTCCACACAGCAACTGCAAACTGTGGACCGGTCATTAGTGCTTACTTCTTTGGACTACTTCAATTCCTTATTTGTGGAATTACCTTTGAGACGTTTCAAGGGAATGCAGATGGTTGATAATACAGGCACTAGGCTAATCTCTGGATGTAGGATGAAGTCCCACATTACACAAACCTTTTAAAATTGACCTGAATGTTGTCTATGATCCTGTAACCCATTGTCTTCAAATTACTGCACTATTGTATCCTTCAGTAGTGCTTCCATAAACTTGCATACTGTTCATTTTAAACTAATATCTGTAATTTTCAGGCATGTGCACTGAACATTTTTCATTTCATTTTGATATTTTCTATTTTGTATTTTTTTTTTCTTCATTTGTTGTTTCATTTCATTTTGTCTATTTAAAAGGACAAATAATAAAAAAAGAAAAAGAAACCAAAAAGAAAACATTGGGTCTATCTCCCCCTTCTCTCAAGTCACTGATGAAGCCCCCACATCACCCTTTCCCACTGACTCCTCTATACTCCCCAACCATTTACCCCATCCGCAGGTCTAAGGGGCAAGCGTGATCCCCAGTCGTTTCTACTCTGTCGCCGCTCCATTTCAAAATGGTGCCGATGGGCACCATTTTGAAATGGAGGGAGGTACAGGTATGTCTCCGTATAATAAAACGGTGCTGGCCTCAGTGCCTGCTGGTGCCATTTTGAAACAGAAACCTGGAAGGGCAGTAGCAACTGGGGATTGCGTTTGTCCCTTATACCTGTAGAGGGGGTAAGTGGTTGGGGAAGGGGGAAGGGGGTCCTACTCCATTTGAAAATAAAACTAAAATAAAATGTTATCTCTTTTTTATTTTCAAAATAAAATGAAACAAACAGGAAATTTTGTTCAATCTTCCTATTTTATTTCAAACTAAAGCACATCCCTTGTAATTTCTTTTTCCTGCTTGTTCCTACCCTTGCAGAGCAGTATTATTTCTTCTCTTCTCCAGTTTTTCTCCTTTTTTAAGTAATACTTGAATAGAGCTGTTTGGGGAACAGCTTTAGCATCTATCTCTTCCCCATTGTACCCACCAACCCAATATGAAGCTTCCGATAGCTGATCCCCTTGATCCCCCAAACCAACACAAGTGACCAACAATTCAACTCAACACAAGTGCCCTCCCCTTTGATAGCCACCAACCCCCAACTTCAACTGAACAACTGCTCCCCCCCCCCCAAATAATGGCAAAGTCCCTTCACTCTCAGGCTAATTGGCAAGAGATTTCGTTATTTACTACTAGCTTAGTTTCCTGCCTCTAAATAGTGCAGCTGAGCACTAGTGCATTAGAATTTAAACCACATATGTGGGATTGTGGGTATCAGATATCATGGGTTGCTTGTGTTTTGGGGGGGATGAGGGATTGGTGACCATCCCTTAGGGGTGTGCATTCGGATTGACCGCATTAGTAAAACGCAACTCATATTTTTTTTTTACTTAAAAAATTGATTCGACATAAACGATCGGATTTCCCATATATCGAACATAGATATGTTCGATATGTGGGAAATCGCGATTGTTGAGCCAAAATAAAAATATAAACCCCCTCACACTCCTTAATCCCCCCCCCCGACTTACCACAACTCCCTGGTGATGGAGCGAGGAGTGAGGACGCCATTTCTGCAATCCTTGGCGAGAAGCATGTGACGTCGGTGGCACGTCGAGTGACGCGGCGTCACGTGATTCCCGGCTCGTTCGCGCCGGACGGCTCGTTCGGCCCAAAAAGAACTTTTGGCCAGCTTGGGGGGGCCTCCTGACCCCCCCAAGCTGGCCAAAAGTTCTTTTTGGGCCGAACGAGCCGTCCGGCGCGAACGAGCCGGGAATCACGTGACGCCGCGTCACTCGACGTGCCACCGACGTCACATGCTTCTCGCCAAGGATTGCAGAAATGACGTCCTCACTCCTCGCTCGATCACCAGGGAGTTGTGGTAAGTCTGGGGGGGGGATTAAGGAGGGTGAGGGGGTTTAATTTTTTTTTTTGCACATATGTACATATACCCAACTCATTGGATTTTTTTTATGTCCATATTGGCCGCAAGTGGGACCCCCTTTCGGACATAAAAAATATGAACATAAAATTTTGCTCTGCACATCCCTACCATCCCTTGCGTACTTGTATTTGGGTAGGTGTTTGGAGGGCATCAGCCACATGGGGTTCTTGTGTTTGGGCATTTGGAGGTTCGGTTACTATGGGGGTTCATGTGTTTGAGAAAGGGGATGGGGAATTGGAAGGCCAGGAGTGGAAGGAGGGGGCTGCTCCCTTCTGCTAACCAGCCCATTCAATTAGGGCTGTTTGATGCAAGAAAAATAGGTACAAAAAAATCAGTGCAGAATATTTGCATTGAAAGGGCTATGTTCACTTTAACTTGGTCCTTTGAGTGCATGTACTTTGTATATAATTAACTTGGTACATGTTTTCCATTGATAAGCAGGATGAAATAGCCATTGCACGTGGTTGATATAAATTAGGATCACCGAATGAACTCGTCTCTCCTAGCTAGTAGAGCTTTGCGGGAGTTACTATGCAGGTGTTGTCTCATGAGTCTCCTCAGTCATTTATTGTCTGAGCACAAGCTTGGACATGTACTCTCTCTCTAGATAATTTTTTTTCTCTAAACCTTTAAAATTCCTTTTTTTTCAATATTTTCCTTCAGTTTTTGTTCCTTATATCTACAGCAGCACTTCTCAGTGCTGGAAGAAAAAAGAAATGTTGCCTCACAACTTCCATGAAGAGCTGTGTCTGCGGTAAAATTAGGCCTTCATGGAGTTCCATGAGCTGCGCTGTCGATGCCTTGGACTGGACCCCAGGCAATTTTCTGTGCTTGCACATAGAGATACCTGCGTTCTTAGAGCTTCACAAAATTTAGGAACTGCTTAAATCTCATCTAAGTGGTAGTAGATCCTCTTCCCACAGTGCAGCATCATCTGCCTCACCAGGAATACAGTATGTAGGAGCTCCTCTAAAGCTGCTGCATCAGCCCAGTTGAAACCATGGGGTCAAGGATTGCAAGCCACTCTGCTTCAAAGAAAAAGTGGAGGAATTCCCTGGTGGAGCCTGCACAGAAGAAATTAGACATCTTGAAGTGTGGAGCATTGGCATCATCGGTACATGGATTGCAACTATATGCTCCGGATGCACGGTGCATCAATGCGCTTCCATTGTATGCAGCACTGATGCGCTTCCAATGCATGTGCACCAATGGTGCTCCCAAAGCACGGTGCACAGATGCACTCTTGATGCATGGAGCACTGATGCACTCTTGATGCATGGAGCATCAACACACTTTCAATGCATGGACCACTGATGCATTCCTGATGCATGGAGCATTGATACACCTTCAATTCATAGAGCATTGACACAGCAAGCAGCTACATGGTACTCTTGATGCATCAACATAATTTCTGCTTGCTCCGTCAATGCACAGCAGCAGAAATCACAACATCATGATTTTCTCTAAAATAACATTGATGCAGTCATTGCAAGCAACATTCATTTATAACGTCTACATCACAGCCATTGACTCATCAAGCATAGATCACAGTCATCATTGCTGCATTGCCTACACAGTTTTATTCAGGCCACCTTAAGTCAGTGGTTCAAGGGGTCAGTTTACCTCTGCCCCTATAATTACCAGAGCCCTCATCAGGACAGAGGACATGTCAGTCACTTGATCAGATTGCGGGGATAGTGCAAAGTTTCATTTCCTCTTTGACTAGAGAATGGGAGGGAACAATCTAACCACTACTCTTTACAATTGTGGTGGTGATCCCCTGAATTGGAGTCCCAGTTTCGCCTATAGGGCTGGGCACATTATCAGAACCCTTGATACAGAGTTCCTCTTCATCCTACTCAATTGCAGGATGTGGTAGCCCAAGGTATTTCTCTTCAGAGCCAAATGAGCAATCCTCCAGATTTGCCTTTGCTGTTAGTTTCAGAAGAAGGATTTACAACTATATTTTCTGACTCACTTCTGGGCCTCCGAACATATGTTTGCACAAGTCTTGACATATTCTGAGTTTGTGGTGAAGATGGGTATGGCCCTAGGTGCCAACGTTCATAAATATGGAGATCCCCATGCTGAGGTCTTCAAGCTGCTCCTCATACTGGATACCCCATCAAAGCCAGCAGTCCTTCTAATATGCAAGATTTGTTTGCGCAACCCGGCGCAAACAAATCTACGCCAGATTTTATAACACGTGCACGTTGCCGCGCACGTGTTATAAAATCCAGGGTCGGTGCGTGCCTGGGGGTGCACACGTGTACCTTGCATGCGCCGAGCCCAAGGGGAGCCCCGATGGCTTTCCCCTTTCCCTCCGAGGCCACTCCGAAATCAGAACGGCCTTGGAGGGAACTTTTTCTCTGGCCTCCCCCCACCTTCCCCTCCCTTCCCCTATCTAACCCACCCCCCAGCCCTAACTAAATCCCCCCCACCTTTGTTGAAAAAGTTACGCTTGACCGAGGCAGGCGTAACTTGCGTGTGCCGGCTCGCCGTCCCCCGGCACAGTCCGCTGTGCTGGATGATTCACCCCGCCCTGGACCAGCCCTGAACCGCCGCCATGCTCCCGGCCCCGCCCCCTTCCCACCCCTTTTTCAAAGCCCGGGACGTACGCGTGTCCCGGGGCTTGCGCACACCGTTAAGCCTATGCAAAATAGGCTCGGCGCGCGCAGGGGCAGGTTTTCGGGGTTATGTGCGTAAGTTACGCGCGTAAGCCTTTGAAAATCTACCCCTATATCTGTACGTTTTCAGATGAAACTTCAGCAAAATTTAGAAAATTAAATTTAGGTCTTCTGTTAATTTTCCTTGATTTAGGCTCCTAAGCTAGATGCCTAATGTTGAAAATCAATGCAAAGTGCCTAAATTTTTTTCCTTGATCTAACTCCACCTCTATAGCCACCCACATTTTAGGCCCTAAATTTAGGATTCCGCTAGAAAATTTAAAAAAAAGACTAATTTAGGAGCCTAACTGCCAAAATTAGGCACTTAAAACCATTGAAAAATGACTTCAATATGTGTAGACCCACCAACATATGGACACACCTTGATATTTTGTCAACTATGCCCCCAACTATGGGTCTAAAAGGGATGTGTAGGAAAAAAATTTGGTTCGCTTCATTATTTCAGTTCGTTTGTCTACATTATTCATTTTGTTCATTTCAAACAATTTTTTTTGTTTATTTGTGTACCTTCGGTGGAGGGATATGATGCAAGGATAAAAAACTATGTTGCTGAACATGAAATAAAACAAAAGAAAAATTAAAAATAAAAACGGAATCTGTACCAATAAGGCTATCACCTATTTATGGTCAGTAAAACCAGACATCCGCGTACATAAGAGAATACAGTGTCCTTTGTGTGTTGGGTTTTTTATTTATTTATTATTTTTTTTAGTATTGCTGCCAGTCCTCCATCATCTTTCTTATTGCTCCCAAGATATTGACCAAGGTTTGGCTGATATCCATCACCTGGGGACCGATCCAAAAAACTTGCGCTAAAAGCGGGTGCTGTGTAATCAGCACCCGCTTTCATAAAGCGCCCCCAGGCACCTCTCCTGGGGGTGCGATGCAATATTTAAATTAGGGCTCGCGTTGTTGAGGAGGCGCTAGGGGCGATTGCGCGCCCCTAGTGCCTCATTGACAGCTCAAGCCGGAAAGAGGTCTGCTGTGATGGCTGTCCACCGGTGAAGAAAACGGACGCTGAATTTATCAGCGTCCCATTTTCCTAACCAGCGCACATGCACTACGGGCACCAGAAGGAGTGTACAAAATCAATATTAAAGTGTCAGGCACTTATTATTAATTTATTCACTCCTTCACTTATTGAAGATTGGTCCCTTTACTGTCACATGTCAGTGAAAGGACCAATCTCCTTTCAGAAGGCTGTCCTGAAAGGGGATTGGTCCTTTCACTGACAAATGTCAGTGAAAAGGATCAATGGGCAATAAGTGGAGTGAATAAATTAATATTAAGTGCCCGACACTTTAATATTGATTTTATATACTCCTTCTGGTGCCGATAGTCAGGTTTGGAGAATGAACGATGAATTAACCAGAGTCCATTTTCCAAACCCCTGCCAGTGCTTTTTTGTAAAACTTTTCTTTTATTATTATTTTTTTAAAGAGTTGTTCCTCCCACTTTATTTTTTAATTATTTTTTTAAAGAGTTGTTCCTCCCACTTAATATCCCAAGGATATTAAGGATATTAAGTAGGAGGCAGTACAGAAAAACAGTTTTTTTTTCTGCTTTTCTGTACTAGTTTTAGTAGCGCTCAGCAATTAACGCCTGCTCCGAGCAGATGTTAATTTCTGAGTGCTAAAATGTGCGACCTAGACACACATTTTTTTTTTTTTTTGCATAGGGAGTGAATAGCTAATAGCCTCATTCACATGCATTTGCATGTGATGAGCGCTATTAGTTTCACTCCATGTTGGACATGCATTGTAGAAGCGCTAATCCCCTTATTGCATAAGGGGATTAATTAGCACCTCTACAACCTGCGTCCAATTGCAGGTTATACAGTGCGCTGGGCCCAGCGTACTGTATTGCATCGCCCTCCTGGTGTGCAACAAAGCCCACTTATACACTGCTGAACCCCTCTGCTAGAGCTGCTATCTGCCCCTGCTTCAGCCAGCTTCCACCAGTGTGCTGTCAGGGAAAGGTAGGCATGTATATTATTCTGGCTCATTCAGATGTCACTGGTGAAATTGATGCTACCCCTTTTCATCTTGACCAGCTGTTCCTGCATTTCAGCATGGCACTGAGTATATAGGGCAGGAATGTAATATGGGCATCCAGGACTCATTCGCTCATCACCTCCCATCCATTTCAAATAAACCACAAGACAAGGTGCTGGGTAAAACAAGGCCGCAGCTTTAATCACAAATGACCCGAGCCCCATGTATACAACAAATACAAATTAAATAAACAAGTTTGTACAGATCCGGATTTCAGCCTTTCCACTCCCACCAACCTATCCGCCTCTTTCCGGCAGGATAGCCATTACCAGCCGCTCGGCTCGATGTCAGGCCCTACACACCAGGCACCGACCCCATCCGCCAATCTGCAAGGAGCCAGCCTGTGTGGACCCCCTACACCATCCTGCAGGGAGTCTGGCCAAGCGGCCCCCGCCTCTCTCCAGCAAGGGGCCACTCCCTGACAACAGCTTCAGTTGTCAACCATCATTTTCATATCTGAAATCCGTTCTGACATAACCATACTATAAACCTTTATGGCTCGGGCCACGCGCCCCCAAAACTGCGACAAATTCCCATCCGCACAAATTACAACGTAAAGTCAAGACAAATAGGGTGGGTGGGAGGGAACAACTGTCGCGCCTGACTTGTCTCGCCGCCGCGCGAACCCCGGACTGCCCCCCCCCCCTTCGCATTGTCCCCGCTGATAAATTCAATTTGAAAATCCCACAGCCAATTACAGCATTCCCTCAGCACTGCCTCTCTCCCCCCCATAGCTCCCTACCAATCCCTGACTGCCACGATCCCCTCGCTCTCTAAACCATCCAGATTCCTTTCGTCTCCCCCCCCCCCCCCCTCCTCCTCAGCTGCCTAATTGATGAGCGTGCCTGGGCCCACATTACAATAACCTTGCGGACACTAGGTCCACTCGGTTTTTCATAATATGGGCATCCAGGACTCATTCGCTCATCACCTCCCATCCATTTCAAATAAACCACAAGACAAGGTGCTGGGTAAAACAAGGCCGCAGCTTTAATCACAAATGACCCGAGCCCCATGTATACAACAAATACAAATTAAATAAACAAGTTTGTACAGATCCGGATTTCAGCCTTTCCACTCCCACCAACCTATCCGCCTCTTTCTGGCAGGATAGCCATTACCAGCCGCTCGGCTCGATGTCAGGCCCTACACACCAGGCACCGACCCCATCCGCCAATCTGCAAGGAGCCAGCCTGTGTGGACCCCCTACACCATCCTGCAGGGAGTCTGGCCAAGCGGCCCCTGCCTCTCTCCAGCAAGGGGCCACTCCCTGACAACAGCTTCAGTTGTCAACCATCATTTTCATATCTGAAATCCGTTCTGACATAACCATACTATAAACCTTTATGGCTCGGGCCACGCGCCACAGGCACGGACATCCAATGTCCTGTGACCCCCAAAGATGCGGACTGCTTTATTTGGGAAACAATGCCTCCAGCACCTCCTGAATGTCGTTCAGAAACAGGTCCGTCCCCAAAAAGGACAAATGAATCCCATCGTTCCGAAATAGACCCCCCAATTTGCCCCAAGACCATTCATGCCGTATATGTCGACCCCCCAAACGCTCCAGCCAAGAGCCAATCTGCTGGTTTGCCTTGGACCTGCTTCTGCGCCACATAACATTATCCACCAGTGCCGGCCGGACAATTATATCCGACCAACACAGAATGGTGGTAGGCATAAGTATCGACACCGCCATTAAATCTTTCTGCACTATGTTGATAAAATGCCTACCAACCATCCGACCCCAATCATTGCCCCCTAGATGAATCACCAGCACCCGAGGTGCACAGAGCCGCGTGCATGTTCTTTGTACATACGGGAGTAACTCATCCCATAGCATGCCTCGACGCCCTAACCAACGAACCCCAACCCCTCTGTTATGCAAGTCCAAGTGGGAACCATAAGGCCGACCACAGGCATGTCTGTGTGCCCAATGAATAAAGGAGTGTCCGATGATCCACACCTCCATGTCCTTAGACCCCGCACCTGAAAAGAAACAGATGTTAGACACTATTCATTCACGCCCCGCCCCCGGGCGAATGTAACCAATGTACGCACCCGACCGCCATCGGCCAATCCTCTGAATGACTCCACCCGGTAGACCTGCGCTAGCTGCTGACGTAGCTGCCCCAATCCGGAACGAATGCGTACCAAACTGTTGCTCATTCAAACCAATGACCGCCAATGCCCGCCGCAACACCATCTCAAATTGATACCTGGTTAACGGGCTCCCTGACGCATGAATCAAGAACTGGGCATCTCCACCCTGACGCAACCGACAATAATGCACTGCATTAGCGACAGGACACGTTACCAAACCCGGCACTCCATCCAATACCACTGACAAACCCCGTCCCCCTTGATCCGTTTTAGACCGAGGAATGCCCAAAACCACCGACCTATTAGTCACGACTACATTCGCAGCCATCAAACCTGGATAATCCCTACGACCTGCAGCTCTTACCACCAGCTCGCTAATGCGCAACGCACCAAAAAATGCCCACACAAAAGCCAGACGAAACAATGCCGTTTCAAACCGTGATGCACACACCGACTCCAACGCCCCCCCACAGCTGCAACAGTATGTCATGCGTGATCGGCAAACGCTGATGCCGACTCTGCACAACCCCTCTGGACCAACCCGCCAATAACCGCCGCACAATAAATCGTCCAGACGGAAAGCCCCACCCATGCGCCCTCATCAGAAAAGAGAACCCCGCTAACTGTCTACCTACCGCCGCCCTCGAGCACCCGGCACCTCTGGCGCACTCAATGAACCGGACCAATGCTCCATCCGAAATTGGCCCTCCTCTCCAACCTTTGGACCACAAGAAAGCCGCCACCTTGCGCGCCCCACCCAGATAACCTGTCCAAGTGGACGGAGCTAATGAAGCTCGCAGCATGCTCCAAGATTCAGGGTACCAAATCTCCAAAGGGAAGATGGGACCGGTTCTCCACAAACTTTCGCCTCCGGAGCCAGTTCTCGAAAAACTTCCCACTTGAAACGAGAAAGAGAGTCGGCCACACCGTTAGACACACCCGGTACATGTCTGGCCCATAGAGTCACATTTAAAGACATGCAGCGTAAAATCAATTCCCGCAATAACTCTGAAACGCGAATACACCTCGCTGCCCTCTTATTAATGACCTCGACCACCCCCATATTGTCACACCAAAACACGACTCTCTTACCTCGTAACTGAGAACCCCAAATATGCATTGCCACCACAATGGGAAACAATTCCAGTAAGGTAATATTTTTTGTGATCCCCGATGCTATCCACTCCTTCGGCCACCGGTCTGCACACCAGGACCCCTGGAAGTAAGCTCCAAAACCCAGCGATCCTGCTGCATCCGTAAACAATTCCAATTCGTGATTTGACAACGGATCAGTTTGCCAAAACGCCACCCCATTAAAGTTCTGCAAAAAATCCTTCCAAATGCACAAATCCTCCCGCATGGCTTTCGAAACACGGACATGATGGAAAGACCTCTTAAGTCCGGTCGTAGCATACGACAGTCTCCGCAAAAATACTCTACCCATAGGAATAACCCTGCACGCAAAATTCAGACTTCCCACTATGGATTGCAATTCACACAAGGTTAACTTAGTTCGCCCCATCGCATCCCGTATCAATTCTCTTAATCGTTCTACCTTATCTGCCGGCAGACGAGACACCCTGGCCTCGGAATCCAATTCGATGCCCAAGAAAGTCATTCTTGTACAAGGACCTTCCGACTTACTAGCCGAAAGAGGTATGCCAAAAAACTTGGATACTTCCTGAAAACTAGCCACCAATTGCTCACACTCACCGGAGCCCGCTGCTCCCACAAATAGGAAATCGTCTAAATAATGCACCAATTTAGCCGACTTCGCTCGCTGTCGAACTACCCAATGCACAAAAGAACTAAAAGCTTCGAAATAAGCACATGCTATAGAGCAACCCATAGGCATGCACTTATCGAAATAAAAGGCGCCCTCAAAACGGAACCCCAATAAATGAAAACTGTCCGGATGCACCGGCAGCAACCGAAAGGCCGCCTCAATGTCAGCCTTAGCCATCAGCGCTCCTGGACCACAGCTGCGCACCAAACGAACCGCCGAATCAAATGACGCGTACCGAACTGTACACAGCGCTCTTGGAATTCCGTCATTCACCGAACGCCCCTCCGGAAAGGACAAATTATGGATTAAACGAAATTTTCCCATTTCTTTCTTGGGGATCACCGCCAACGGGGACAGTACCAAATCTGACAGGGGGCACTCCTTGAAAGGACCAGCGATCCTACCCAAATCAATCTCCTCCTGCAATTTAGCCCGTACCACCCCCATCAAACGCCGCACCGACGGACAATTACCTCCCCCCCCAATCTTGCCCACCCCTTCAAAAGGAATACTGAAACCAACAGAAAAACCCATCAACAGTAGCTCAGCCACGGGCCTCCTGGGATATAATTGTAACCAAGGTCGCATAGCCGAGACCCTGACCGGCGTAAAGGCCCGATCATACCCCAGGTTTTCCCTGCCCTTTGGAACCAGGGGCAGAGGTAGAACCTTCCCCTTGTCGTTTAAGACACCTGGACACCGGATGCGCCGCTCCACAATTGGAACAAGCGTGTCGGAATTTACAGTCGGGGAAATTGCAATTGGAGCGATTAAATCTCCAACACACGTCACTCCTTCCTGACACACTTTTTCCAGATCCTCCGCCGGGGACCTCCTTCCGAAAGGGCCGCCCCAATCCGCTACTCAAACCAGCTCCCTGTCCTGTCCCACTCAATGGCGCCTTGGATGCCATTTGTGTCAACCATAAACCCACGTCTTGGGTGCCCCAAGACATGAATTTATTTTCCTCCATCCTATCACGGAAACGTTCATCATAATTTAACCACGACCATCCGTCGTAGGTTTTACTGGCTGCCAAGATGGCATCTGCGTAAGCCAACAATGGACCATACTGCGCCGGGTCCTTGCGTCCCACGACGCTCGCCAAACGAAGAAACGCCCTCATCCAATTATGGATGTTGCGCGCTACCTTCTGCTGCGCTCCTGGAAAACGTTCATTCTTTCCGCGCTTCTTCTTCCCCTTGCGCTTCCCCCGCCTGCCCTCCAACAATTGGAAGATATCAATGAAACGCCTATGCCTAATTCGCTTCCGCAAGGATTTTGGGACCTCCTCCCATAATTCGGTTAAAGCCACCAGCGCTGGGGCACCATGCGCTGCTACTCCCCCAGAAACACCACCTGGGTACACTACACCCCCTGCCGTCGAACTAGAAGACGAGGACGCCGACGAGGATGAGGACGATGAAGAATCCGAGGAACTTGATCTATCCCGTCTCTTTCGTTTTTTAGACTTACCCTTCTTACTTGCCTCCCCTCGAACTTCTGCCCCTCCCTCCTTGTCTTCACTCGTCTGCAGATTAACACCACTATCAATCCCTCCCCGCCGAATCCAGCCCCCCCCCTGCTCCCCTCTTATCTTCTGCGAAGCTACCCCCTGTTTTGGTTGCGGAAAAATCACGAACTCACCTGGCGGGTCTGAAGCCAACACCGCCGTTCTATCGTCCACTGCTCGCTCCCGAATCCCCGTCTGGTCCGCTACAGGCGCCACATTTCGCCACTCTTCCTGTCGCGACGGCCCAGGAACCGCCGCCTCTTCCTCCTCACGCAGCGCCTGAGAAGACACCACAGCCAGGGAGGGAACAGGCCCCACAACAGGCACAAGATCCTCATCTCTCTCCCCTGCAATCCCTTCCAACCCCCAGTCACCGCCAGCTAACATGTCCTCTTCCGCTCTGCCTCTGTCCCCCCTGATACCACATTGCCACCAAACATCATCTGCCAACCCAGAAGGGGAAAAATTGTGCCCAGGAACTCTAGGCATAACCCCAGCCGCTCCCAGTCTCCCAACTCTCCCCACTCTCCGAACCCCCCCGCGCTCACCACGGTAACCCCTAACCCCAGCTGCTCCACCTCTACCCCCCCTGCTTGACATAGACACGCGGGCCAACCGCCCCCCCCCTTGCGCCAATATCCAAATCCGGTCTTTTCCTAGACCCTATCCCCTGCCCACGAATCCTCCCGGAGCCCACGCCATTCCGACCCCCTGCTCGCTTCTCTCTGCCACCGCGTCCCCCAAATGCGACCGCTCCAGGCTCACTGGCTGTACTAGCCAAAACTCCCGCACTGCACCCAGGAGCCCCTACCGCTCTAATCCCCGCTCTCATACCCGATCCGCTCCCAGACCGCCGCGCTCCCCCCCTCGGCGCCGCAGGCAGGCCACCCGCCAGCTCCATCGACCCAGCCATGCGATTTAGATCCCCCCGCACCCTGCCCCGCCCCCTCCAAATTCGCACCGCCCTACTCCTACATGCCTCAGACCGTCCCTCCGGCACCAACAAAGGCCTCGCAACACGCGGCCCAGCCTCGCTTCCCAGAACCCCGCCCCCCCACGTCGACCCTCCGATCTCTCTCAAAATCATCCCCCTCCGGCTCGCCAACAGTTCTCACCCGCTCCGGGCTGCCTCTCCCCTCAGCCTCCTCCTCCGATCCAGCAATTGGTAACCAGGCCGCCTCCTCCGAATCGACCAGCCAGGACAAGTCCTCCACTTCCCCGTCAGCCATCTTATCAACGTCTTTCGCACCCGCGCCGCCACCAACCCGGAAAGCAGCAAGGCAAGTCAACCGCAACCGCCCCAAAGTTAACAACTGTCGCGCCTGACTTGTCTCGCCGCCGCGAGAACCCCGGACTGCCCCCCCCTTCGCATTGTCCCCGCTGATAAATTCAATTTGAAAATCCCACAGCCAATTACAGCATTCCCTCAGCACTGCCTCTCTCCCCCCCATAGCTCCCTACCAATCCCTGACTGCCACGATCCCCTCGCTCTCTAAACCATCCAGATTCCTTTCGTCTCCCCCCCCCCCTCCTCCTCAGCTGCCTAATTGATGAGCGCGCCTGGGCCCACATTACAATAACCTTGCGGACACTAGGTCCACTCGGTTTTTCATTGTCCTGGCATGCACTTTGTAATTGGGGGCCAAGAGATGTAGCAGCTACTTAAATATCATGCTCTCCACAAGCTGCAGGGGATGGTCATACAGAGCAATATTTCCCCAGTACACCTTTGATGCTGCCTACTTCTTACTATAGGACAGTGATGTGGTAAAACACCCATCTGTTCCAAAGTGGCTTGTCACTAATGTGGGATTGAGGGCTGCTTGCGTGTCACTTCACTGGAGGAAGGGGTCAAAGAGTCAGCTTGGAAGACAGACTATCCCTTTTCTCTGGCTTTCCTGCTGCTGCTTTGAGTAGTAGACAAGTTCTCCAGGCTAATACTGGCAGCCTCCCCTGAAACCAACACTAATGGGTGTTCTTTTTTTAAATGATGTAGCATGTCATTGGTCATAAGATGAATCAGTATCTTTCCTCTACTGATGGCCTTACAACAGCAAACACATTCTGCAAAATGCTGCTCCTCCTTAACTTTAAAGGGCCTCTACAACTCTGATGTCATATATGTCTCCACATCTCTCCCTCTCCAGATCCTTGGGTGCTACTGCTGTAATATAATGATTGCAGGGCTTTGCAAAAAGCCCTAGCATATAGTCCCCAGCCAATTAATATTGCTTCATTGACTGGGTTAGGTGAATTTGGAA
Source organism: Rhinatrema bivittatum (assembly GCF_901001135.1). Classification (NCBI taxonomy): domain Eukaryota; kingdom Metazoa; phylum Chordata; class Amphibia; order Gymnophiona; family Rhinatrematidae; genus Rhinatrema; species Rhinatrema bivittatum. The sequence goes on from NC_042615.1 coordinate 694,701,443, forward strand.
ACAATATAAAATAAGGGGAAAAATCCCTTGGTAGTTGCAACTAAAGATTCATGGTGCCAGATCCCAGCTCCTGTTCCAATGGAGCTGAAAGTCCAGTGGAGAAGGAGACAACTACTAAACTCCTCTCCCCATAAAAAATAAAGGGCCGGATTTTAAAAGCTCTACGCGCATAAATCGCCTTACGTACGTTGCCGGGCCTATTTTCAAAAGGCCCGGCAACGCGCGCAAAGCCCCGGGACGCATGTAAGTCCCAGGGCTTGCAAAAAGGGGCGGGGAGGTCTGGGGGGTCGGAGTGAGGTCAGAGGCTCCTGACACAGCGGCCATTTGCCGCTGTGCCGGGGATCGCGTGCCGGCAGTCGGCTGGTGCGCACAACTTATAACAAAGAGAAAGGTAGGGGGGAAAGGGCGGGGGAAGTAGGGGAAGGGAAGGGAAGGTAGGGTGGGGGGTAGGGAACAGGGGAAGGCAGTGTGGCTAGGTGCGGGCTCGGCGCATGCAAGGTGCACAATTGTGAAAATAGTACACAAAGACTTAACACACCAATACACTTTCTATTAGGAAAACACAACAAGCCAGACTTCTACACAACCCTACACAGAAACTACACACTAGCAGAATAACTCACCTTGGTTACACAAATGCAGAATACAGAGGGACCCTAATGAAATATAGAATACAAAAACCATAATTAGAAACCACGACAAGCCAGATTCTCTTTGCAGTGCAACATGGTAAAACAGAAACATCACCATTACTCATAAAACAACAAAAAATAAAATCAAGAAATATAAAACATTAATCATAATTGTAAAACCATACTAATAAGAAATACATTTCAAAACAGTTTATGAATAGAATGACATCCAATAATTAAAACCTCTTATACAAAATTTAAAAAATTACCCAAACTTCAATAAAATATTTCAAAGCAGCATACATGTCAGATAACATTCAATAATTAAAATAAGGATTTAAAAAATCCCCTGCTCTCCATGCCTGGGCACTTTTGATTTCCAGTCACCCTGACATTATGTGGTTGATTAGTGGGAGGTGATACGTCCAAACTTTCTCCTTCTCACTCTCATACATATTCTCACTCACTCTCATATGTTCACACACCCATGTGCTCTCTCTTCCAAATGCTCTCTTTCATACACACACACACTCTTTCTCTTGTTCTCACACATATACATACGTGCACTCTCACACATGCTCTGTCTCTCATACTCCTATATGCTCATACACACATACATACAGACATACACACTCTCTCTTGCTCTCACATAGACTTGCTTTCTCTCACATAAACACACATAAATACTCACTCTCATTCTCTCTCTCTCTCCCCTAGGAAGTGCAAGCATCACCAGCCTCCTTCTTGGGCTCCCACAGCATTAGGACATCTACTCTCTCTTCCTTTTGTGGGGGGAATGCTGTTCTCTCTTCCACAGTTGCACATGTTCCTTTCTTCGGCCATGTCGGCCTGGCCACTATTTTTTCTCCTCTGTAAGGCTCCATGGACCTGGCTGCTGTTCCTGCTCCTCTCTTGAGGCCATGCGTGATGTAGGCCTGCCAAGTACTGACATTGCTCCTGTGCTGTTGAGCCTTGTGGGCCCAGGCGAGAGTGTTCTGCTGCCTGCAAAGCCAATGTCTCCTGCTCCTTCCAGTGGTGCAAGTGGGCTTCTTTCTTCCTGCCTATGTGGACCCACAGCACACTTCCTCACCCAGCCTCTGTGGGTGGGAAAAAGGATGGCCAATTGCTGCAGTCCAGCCACCAAGAAAAGTCAGAGTGCTGCTTCTACATATGAGTAGGGCCAGTGAAAGCAGAAGGCTGCCACTCTCAAATCTGTGGTGCTCTAGGCAGCTGCCAGTTTGCCTAGTGCTTCTACCAGCCCTGACATCAAGCTTCCAATAAGACTTGGTATGAAACATCTGGATGATCAATTCCTTGTCGATCTTTATTTTCCTTATGGTCCAAATATTTTTAGGGTTCCTTCAATATAACTGTTTTGACTGATCAACAATTGCTTCATGTCGACATTTCTCTCTGTGTGAATATCTAACATTTAACTTGGCTCTCCTTCATTGTAGTTATGCTCATTATTTCTTTGTTTATTGTATCTGTTGGAATTAAACTTGTATTATTTGTTTATTAACTTATGGTTGACACTTTTAACTTATTGTCTTGTTATTTGTTTTTATTATTTTTATCTGTATTTTTTTCTTTTTATTATTTTATTGTATTTGTATGAGTTTTATTGTAAATCACATTAATTTCTTTGATAGAAATGCGATAAATCAAGCAAATAAGCTAACTAGATCATTAAATTCAATTTTGGTCTTTCAAAAATTCTTTACTTTTTGAAGAAACTTGTAATATTGAGGTCCATATCCAGCCACTGTGCAACTCAGCTAATTAGCTGGATAAACTTATCTGGCTACTTAGCTTATATATTCAGTGGTGTGGCCATACCATTGAATATATCTGGCTATCTTAAATTTAGTAGGTATGTACAATGGTAAAAAAAATGTTTGTTTTTTTTGTTTCATCCTGCTGAATTTAATTTTGTTTAATGTTTAATTTGTTTCTTTAGTTTAAAAAACACCAAATCAAACATTAAAAAACCCCCAAAAACCAAAAGAAAAAAAGAAACATGGTCTCCCAAAATTTCCATTCCCATCACCCATCCAGAAAAATGCCAGGGCAGGGATCCCCCAATTACCTTGTCCGGCGGGGGGGATTCATTTAATTCAGAGAACTCCCTCAATTAAAGTTAGCCAGAGAAGTTTTTCCAGCTAACTTTAGGACAGGTTAATGGGCTAACTAGAGTTAGTTGGATAAATTATCCAACTAACTCAGCTCCTCGCAGTTACACCCAGGAATGCCCCTACTTATCCAGACAAATTTTAGCCAGATATAAAGTTATCTGATGAGAATTTAGCTGGATAAGTGCCCAAATATTCATTTAGCTGAATAACTTCTGAGTTATCCGGCTAAATGCTTCTGAATATGGACCTCTAAATATATTAATAGTGTTATCAATATAGCCGCTATACCATATTCTTCTCTTTGTTGCAACATATAGAAACATTGATCTGATTATATTTCATGCAGTATTTGGTCTAACATCATGTGCCATGCATTGCCTTTTTGAACTTGCACACTTGTCATCTCTTTTTTTTTCTGTCTGTGCTTGGGGATTGCTCCATGTAAATTTCTTGTAGTTCTGCAGAAAAATACAATGTTTTTACATCAGATTGTCTCATGATGAGATTTTCTTTAATTGCTAATGCCAATAATAATTGTTCTCATTTTCATTACTACTGATTATGCTTCATGAGAGTATGTTCCATATCACTGATCATAACCAACTGTCATTAGTTGTTATTTGTATCATTCCACATCACCTTTAGGACTTAACTTGAATTGAAATACCCATTTTGATTTAATAACTTTCATGGCCTCCTTTCTTGGCACTAGTTCCCAAGTGTTCATCTTGTGAGATGAATAATCTTCAGCAATAACTTCCATCCATTTATCATGCTGGTCAGTCTTCATTGCTTCTTCAGTGCTTATTGGCTCTTTCACTTTATGATGATCACTGTTGCGAATAGATTTTTCCTTTAGTGTACTAGATACTAACCTATCAGAGGATCAGAAGAGTCCTGAGGGAGTGCTGTAAGCAGAAGTTGTGTGGGCTGGTAAGTAAGCAGAACTTGAGTATTCTTTTGCTGGGAATGTGTACTTACATTTCACAAAGGAATATGAGAGTTGAACTATTCCTGTGCTCCATCAGTTATGTGATGGAAAGTAGTTTGAGAGCCTGAATTAAGCTTCCTGTGTATAGCTTGAGTGTACATTTGAGTGTTAGGAAAGTATTGTGAGAGTTTGAAATAATCCTGTGTGTAGTTCAAGGTCTAAAATTAATTAAACGTGCATATTTATGTATTGAATGAGTAATTCTGAGAGTTTGCAAAAGTCACTTGTCTGCTCTGAGAAGGTAAAGAGCTAGTTGCTGGACTAGTAATTGCTGGACTCTGATTCCCACCTAACTGCACCATCTTACAACCACCCCAGTGCTATATAGTTTTTTACTCTTATTAGCAGGTACATTTTCTAAATAAGAGTTGATTAGCGATTCACAACATCCAATTAACCCTGATTTTAGTAACTCACTACTTTTAATTTTATTCCAGATTATTTACAAACTAATGTAGCCCCACCAAGAGTGCGGCCTATGCAGTGATGGATTTCCCCCTCTGTGAATAGACTTCTGAGGGGAACTGTCCCTGTGAAGCTCACCAAAATAAAATACATCTTATTCTTGGGATAAGCGGCTTGGAATTTGTTTATCCCTTGGGGTCCTGCTGGGTACTTGTGACCTGACTTGGTCACTGTTGGAAACAGGATACTGGGCTTGATGGACCCTTGGTCATACCCAGTATGGCAAATCTTATATTGAAGTAACCAGGATTGCATTAGAAGCTGTGAATAAAAAGGTTAAACACATATATAAGTGTAAACATCTGTAATCAGTAAAACAGTTTTAAAGTAACATTCTGCTCTTAGAAACATCAAACTTGAATATTATATATCTGTATTTACTAGTACCAAGGCCTACCTTTAAATTATCAGTGACCTCACTCTATCCCTCAAGGGTATATCACTACACTAATCACTGGGCCCAGCATGACTCACCAGCAATCAAATACAATTGTCTCTCCCCCACCTGCTCTCCATAGAGGTGCACTGCTATGCTTAATGTTCCTTAACCCATAGGATTTATCAACCACATGAAATGCCCTCAACTTTCTGAGGATGACAGACAATATTGGAGCACAATGCTAATTCAATTAGGATGAGCAAAAGAAGATGCCCCTTCCTCTTTAAGCCACATAGAACTAAATTTACTTGTGTAACCCTTTTCTGGATTTTATGGTAGTCCAGAGGGCACTTCCCCTATTTTAACAAGTCCCAAAAAGTGGATTCTTTCTATGGGGGAAAGGTTTAACCTTTTAGGCCCAAGTGGTGAACTGGAATCCTCCCTTAGGTGTTTTATTGTCCCCTTTGATGATGTTAGTGTTGTAGAAACAGGCAGGACACGATGTGGGTGTTCAAAAGAATTTTACTTTGATTCAGCAAAATTAAAGTAATGTCCAATCACTGTGTTAACTGTTTTTTCACAACTGTGTTCAATCTGGGTCATACAGGGAGAAGCTCTCTCTTCTTTCCTCTGTGCAGGTGTCATTAGTACTACTCTCTGGGAGCATCTCAACCCCTTATTTTGTCTGTAGAGCAAGGGTCCCAGCCAGGAAGGGAAACCTAATGAGGGGAGTCCCCTAAATCCCCAAAAAAACTCATACCTGCAGTTCAAAAGAGTCCAAGATGTTCCCACCTTTGTATCTTGCTTACCCCAGGGTGGAGATCCGGTTGGATTCTCCAATTGATCTTGAACTCTTCTCTTCTGGACTTCTTCTGTTGTTGACCTCTTAGAGGAAAAGGTCCTTTTCCAGATACCCACTGTGCTTTAAAAGCCCAGCCATACAGTGAGAAGGAGTGTTTTCCCGTAGATGAGCAGCATGAATTAGCCATGCTGTCTGGGGCGTCCTCCGGGCAGCCAGGTGGCGGAACTCTCTTAGAAGATAGTCTTTTAGTGCAGTGCCCCTGCATGGATTTTCCCATGCAGCCCTGGTCCTCATCAGTCCATTTTTTTCCACGTGCTTACCAGCATGCAGAGCTCCTCTCTCTGAGAGAAAATGAACGCGAATCTTAAAAAAAAAAAAAAGAAGAAGAAGAAGAAGGAGTTTTTTCACCACACTGTGGCCGCCTGGCTTTAAATTCTGCCAGTGCGGCAAGATCATGTCCCTGACTGATGGCCACTCGAAGTGTTATCTGTGCCTAGGTCCGGGCTACAAGCAGGCAACTTGCAGGGATTGCAGACGCATGCCTCCCTGGACCCAGCGGCAGCGGGCCGCCGGGATCGCAAAATTGAAAGCGGACCGCCGGGATCACAAAGTTGAAAGAAGCAGCATTGGGCTCATATGCCCCCAGTAAGGAGTCTGCCCAGTCCTTCCCAGGACCCTCTCGAGCCACCAAAGATTCGACGCATCACAGAGCCTCCTTGGTAAGGCCTCCTGGTCCATCCGGACTGGTGCCGAAGTGAGCTCAAAGCATAGCGCAGGGGATGTGTTGGTACCTCTGACGCCGCCATCAGTGCCGATCATCGTAGAGCCCTCGATGCACCACCAATGCACTGATGCAACCGCATCGCAGCATCGACCACATGAACATACTGTGAAGCACAAGCATAAAACTTTGACAATTTACTGATGCAAAACGGCGCCGACGCCAACTCCATCAATGCAGTGTGCTCCCAAAGCCCTGAAGAAGCACACTTCCGGGCATAAACGCCCTAGAGAAGCTTCTCCTCTGTTGGTTGTGGATTCTGATGTGGAACTGGCATCCCCGGCTGCCTCTCACAGTTCCTCTGCCTCATCCAGAGTGTATTCGGGCCTGTTCACCTCCTTTCAGCACAGGGACAAATCAGACCTTCAGGAAGCATTGAAGAAAAGAGATAAGCGGCCTCCTAAGGACACCCACAGGCCAAGGGGCCCTGACTCGGACATACTCCTGGCAATGGTACCAGGGGCGGATTCCGGGCAAAGATCGGCCTGGGGATTTTCCACCCAGGCCGGCCCAGGAGATACCCCGTGGTCTGCCGAGCACAGATCTGTCGCGGCCACGCTCGGCAGACCACGTGACCAGAGCGACCAGCCCTCCGGGGAATGCCCGATCCCCCGATAGGCCAATCCGCCCCTGAATGGTACCACCCAGGGGTGCTCCCAGAGAACCTCCTCCTGCCTCCCAGGTGAGTATGCCTGAACCAGCATCTCCCAAGAACACTTATATTGCCGAATAAAAATACTTTATACCTTTTACTGAGTCTAAGTGTTCTTGTGTCCCTGGCCCTAAGCACAGAGTATTATTTACACAGGACACCTTAGCCTCTCAAGCCATGTCACAGATTTCGCTCATCTTATCCCAATTCCTCAAGCCAGTTGAGCAACAAGGAAAGCGCCAGGATGAGGCACCTCTGGAGGCCCTCCATCTCCTCAGGAGAGCCTCAGTCCAGACCCCCTTCTCCTTGTCCCCACTCTCCAGCTTCTCCAAATGGGGACAGTTCCCCCTGAGCTCCTTCCACTTTTCCGGGATCCTCCACCGGATATCTCACTTTGAATGTCAAAGTGTCCCCTAACCCCTACACTAATACCTAAACCTCACCTCGAGTTTCTAGGTGGGCCTCCCATAGAGATATAAATACCAATCTAGTGTGAGGGCCCTGATAGCTTGGCTGGCTCTCTAGGAGCTTAAACCTACTAAACATGGTCCCTCCAGTGGTTGTATATAGGAAATACATTTATCGCAATTTGTGCTAGCGCTTCGCATAGGTATTAGCGCAAATTGCGATAAACTGCCTATTACCATAAAACACACCCCTTTTCCTATCGCATGCGATATTTAGTGCATTTTGATAAATCCAGGCCTTAGTGGTGTAACTGGGAGGAGTTGAATTAGCCAATTAACATAGCTGGCTAAGTCTGGTTGGGCCAAAGAACTGTCTTAAAATTAGCCGACCAACTTTAAGATAGCTAGGTATATTACATAGTGCAGATTCATGGTTGAATATGCCTCTAAAGTTAGTTGGAAACTTTAGTTGGCTAACTTTCCTATCTGGACTATGTCTGAATATGGACCTCAGCATTACTAATCATTAGTGTCCTGGTTCTTCCTCTATGGGCCCAAAAAACAGCAGGGTAGGCGATCCAGTACAGCCGTAAGGAAAAACAAAGAAATGGATGCCACAAGATAGTCCTTTTCAACGTTTAATCAAGGAGACGTAAAATTCTTATAAACATGCCCGACTCTGGCCGAGTTTCGCCACCAATGGTGGCTGCCTCAGGGGCTTGTTGGTCACAGAGCAGTATTCAGATGGTGGTCCAAATAAGATCAAATGTGTATCTATGTCAATCGCGCGTTTCTCGTAGCGATTCGTCTCCTCTCAATATTGTTATTGTTATTGAGAGGAGACGAATCGCTACGAGAAACGCGCGATTGACATAGATACACATTTGATCTTATTTGGACCACCATCTGAATACTGCTCTGTGACCAACAAGCCCCTGAGGCAGCCACCATTGGTGGCGAAACTCGGCCAGAGTCGGGCATGTTTATAAGAATTTTACGTCTCCTTGATTAAACGTTGAAAAGGACTATCTTGTGGCATCCATTTCTCTGGTTCTTCCTCTATGACAGGTACAAAGAGCAAGGTAGCATAAAGCATACCTAATAAATTTAAGGGTTTTAAATTTGATTAAGCAGTCCCAATGCTTAATCAAAATGTTCAGTAACTTAAAAAAAATTGGATGCAAACAGAATTCCAGCAGTAAGATAGAGGCTGTCCAGTCTTTTGCACTGAATGCCATATGCATGATTATTTAGGTGTTGGTGAGAGATTGTCTGCGTTCACCTGGTGCAAAGAGGTCCTGGGGCTCAGAGAATGAGTCTGAATAATTATTCTGGGGGCTGAGGCAGACAGAAAGTTATATGAAGAAGACCTTCAGGGACATAGTAGAGCAGTCCCAACTCCAGTCTGGCAATCCTTGTGCTGCATTGGAGGAACAAATTCACCTGGTGAAGACTATCATCTTGGTGTGGCAGGAAGTTATTTTGAAACTAGTATCTGTCCTTCAGTTGACGCCTTATCTCCTCGCAACAAGGATGTGTCTCGAGGGGTATGTGTCCAGGAGGGAAGGGTTAGAACTGCTGTTATAGATGGTGATTTGATTTGATCATTAGGAATATAGATAGCTGGGTGGCTGTTTATAAGTTATCAAGGATCACTTGATAACTTGCCTGCCTGGTGCAAAGGTAGTATACCTCACATGTTAATAACCGACAATAATTTAGTGACATAGAATTTTAAGCTATATAGGTAATTTGTTCGTATTGTATATATTTTATATTATGCATGTAGAAAATGATTGGAAGAGTGAGTGGCAAATAAAGAATTTAAAATAAATAAATAAATGTCACCTAGATAGGATTTTAGAGAGTTTTGGGAAGGAACCAACTGGTGCATATGGGTACCAACAATATAGGAAGATTCAGAAGGGAGTTTCTAGAAGTTAAATTTAGGAGTTTGCGTAGGAAATTGGAATCCAGAACCTCCAGAGTTGCTCCCTGGTTCCATGCACAGGAACCCAGAGGCAGGCTGAGTTCCAGAACCTTAATACTCAGATGAGCTAATGGTGCAAGAAAGAGGGCTTTAGATTTAATAGGAACTGGGAAACATTTGGGGGAAGGGGGAGGCTATTCCAATGAAATAGGCTCCACCTTAGCCCAGGGTGAAACCTGCTTGTTGGCAATAACATTTTTAAAAGAAATAGAGTGGCTTTTAAACTAGACCATGGGTTAAGCCAAGAATCCTTCAGAAGCTCATGGTTTGGAGGGAGGTTTCTCCAAGGATACTAGCAAAACAAGGAAGTTAGAATCCAAATAGAGAGGCTGTAGTAAAGGGCTGAAATAGCCCAGATGATATAGGCAGTATGAATCATTCCAAACTGCCTGCATAATCTGTGAATTCAAATAGAAAGAGGAGGAGCAGGAGGAGCCTAGTGGTTAGAACAGCAGGCTGCAAACCAGGGAAGCCAGGCTTCAAATCTCACTACCACTACCACTCTTTGTGACCTTGGGTATCACTTCACACTCCATTGCCTCAGATACTAGAGATGTGAATCGGAACCGGAATCGGTTCGGTTCCGATTTAAATCGTGCATTTTTTTTCGTCCGGCCCTATCATTTTTTTTTATCAGCTGCGCCCGATCCGATAAACAAAAAACCCACCCTGACCCTTTAAAACTGCTCCCTTAGCCTCCACCACCCTCCCAACCCCCCCCCCCCAAAACATTTTAAAATTACCTGGTGGTCCAGCGGGGGTCCCGGGAGCGTTCTCTCGTGCTCGGGCTGTCGGCCGATAAACAAAGAACCCACCCCGACCCTTTAAAACCGCTCCCTTAGCCTCCACCACCCTCCCGACTCCCCCAAAAACGTTTTAAAATTACCTGGTGGTCCATCTTTAAAAATGGCGCTGGCCGTCCAGTGCTCCCACCATGTGACAGGGGCCAGCCAATGGCATGGTTACCCTGTCACATGGTAAGGACAAAGGGCTATCTGCACCATTTTTATTAGTGGCAGCTGATGGCCCGAGAGCGGGAGATCACTCCCGAGGCCCACTGGACCACCAGGTAATTTTAAAATGTTTTTTGGGGGGGTTGGGAGGGTGGTGGAGGCTAAGGGAGCAGTTTTAAAGGGTTGGGGTGGGTTTTTTGTTTATCGGCCAACAGGCCGAGTGTGAGAGAACGTTCCCGGGACCCCCGCTGGACCACCAGGTAATTTTAAAACATTTTTGGGGGGGTCAGGAGGATGGTGGAGGCTAAGGGAGCAGTTTTAAAGGGTTGAGGTGGGTTTTTAGGTTGTGTCCTAACTCCAGTTAGTGTGCACTAACCCGATTAATGATTTTTTCACGATAAATCGGTGAAATTTCTATTGTATCGCACTCTTTAATGATTAATGACGATTTAAAAAATATTGGAGGATATTTTAAATCGTCAAAAAACGATTCACATCCCTATCAGATACAAACAGATTATGAGCCCTCTGGGGACAGGGAAATACCCATAATACCTGAATGTAATCCACTGTGAAGTGGATCATAATGCAGTCAAATATGACATAATATCTGGATGGATGATATTAAGTAAAACTACTGCAGTAGCATACAACTTTAAAAAGGCAGTCTATGACAGAATGAGGAAATTAGAAAGAAATTAAAAGACACCATTGCCAAGTTTTAACAGTTTGCATGAGGCATAGGCATTGTTTAAAATTACCATCTTAGAAGCCCATATAAGATGTATTCCATGCATTAAAAAGGTTGAAGGACGATCAAATGACTGCCAATATGGTTTAATGATAAGGTAAAAGAGGCAGTTAAAGCCAAAAGGGCATCTTTCATAAAACAGAATACAGACTCTAATAAGGAAAATAGTATAATAGGCATGAGCATAAGTACTGGCAAGTTATATGTAAAATATTAGTTACAGGCCAAGAAAGAATTTAAGAAGATGCTCACCTTGGAGGCAAAAACTAATGAAAACTTTTTGCAAGTACATTTAAAGCAAAAAGCCTGTGAGGGAGTCAGATGGGCCTCTAGATGATCAAAGTATAAAAGGAATGCTCAGAAAGGACAAGGAAATAGAGGACAAACTGAATGAATTCTTTGCCACAGTCTTTACTGATGAGGATTTTGGGGTCATACCCACACTATAAAGATTCCTTCCTTAATGGTGATGTTTCTGAGCAACTAAAGCAACTCTTTATGATAATGGAGGATGAAAGAGATTAAATTGACAAACTCATGAATAACAAATCACTAGAACTCAAACATGAAATTGCAGACTTGTTACTAGTAAAATGTAATCTATAATTTAAAACAGCCACAGTTCCTCTAGACCACAGGGGACCATTGAAACATCAATTTTTAAAAGGGTTCCAGAGGTTTTGGAAAACCATAAATCAGTGAGCCTGATGTTGGTGCTGGGCAAAATGGTAGAAGCTATTCTTAAAAACAAAATTACTGGCTTATAGATAGACATGACTTAATGGGGAAGGGTCATCATGGTTTTAGCAAAGGGATGTCTTGCCTTACAAATCTATTAGATTTTTTTTGAAGGTATAGATAAGCATGTAGATAAAGGTGAGCCAGTTGATATAATATATGTTTTTCAGAAGGCATTTTACTAAGTCCCCCATGAGAGATTTCTCAGAAAACTAAAAGGTTTTGGGATAGGATGCATGATTTTCCAAACAGAGAAAGCTCAGTAGTGTAGGGCCCAAGGGATCTGTATTGTGCTGTGCTGTTTAACATATTCTTAAATGATTTGTAAAGGGGAGAAATGAATGAGGTGATCAAATTTGTAGATGACACAAAATCATTCACATTTGTTAAAACAGCAGTGAATTGTGAGGAACTATAGAAGGACTTGTGAAACTAGAGGACTGGGTATCTGAATGGCAGATGAGATTTCATGTGGAAAAGTAGAAAGTGATGCATATAGGGAAAATAACTCTAACTACAAGTACGCAATGCTGGGTTCTTTATTAGGAATCACCACTCAGGAAAGGACCTTAGAGTCCTTGTGGATAATACATTGAAATCCCTAACTCAGTATGCAATGGTGATCAAAACATGTAAATTAAATTCTAGGAAAGATCCAAAAAAGGGAGAATAAAATGGAGAATATCATATTGCTTCTTTATTGAGCCATGGTGTGACAGTATATTCAGTATTGTGGGCAATTAAAGACATAACCAAACTAGAAAAGATGCAGATGAGGGCAACAAAAATGATACAGGGGATGGAACAATGATGAAACTGTATATGAATTAGCATTCATCAGCTAGGAAATGAGATGGTTAAGAGGGGACATGATAGAAGTTTATAAAATTATGATCAGGGTAGAACAGGTAAATTAAGGACTGATATTTGCCATTCAAATAATAATAAAGCAAGGAAACAGCCTAGAGGTCAGTATTTAAAACTAAACTTTTCAATTGATAACTTGTGAGTTATCCTTCTAAATGGCTTTGAATATTGACCTCCATGAAAATAACAACCAGTAGATTTAAAACAAATCATAGAACCTTTTTACTCAATACACAATGTAGCTGTGGAATCTGTTGCCAGAAGACATGGTCAAGACTACCACCATAGTGGCATTTAAAAGAGGTTTAGACAAGTTTCTGGAGGAAAAGTCCATAGAACATTATTAGCCAGGGAGACTAGAGAATGCCATCACTAATCCTGTGAAAAAGTAACAAGAAATAGGTTCCTTTTTGGGATCTACCAGCTACTTGTGACCCAGATTGACCACTGTCAAAAACAAGATACTGGGCTGAATGGACCTTGGTCTGCCCTAGCATGACATATCTTATGTTCTTATAAGATACACAATACATATCAATTAGTTAGTTCACTCTTCTAGCTGTATTTGTTATGGATGAGATTTCATCATGTGTTTCTGCCATAGATGATGATATTTCATATGATAACTGTTTCATTATCAATTGACATTTTGTTGCTTCATAGTATTTAAGCAATGTGATAATGTCCAATATTCTTTTTTTTTTTTTTGGTAAATAAGTAATCTGATCATATTTCTTCAAGAAGTCTCCTCCATTTTCTTGAATTTCAACTGCTTTTCTTGACTCAAGAAGCTTTGGATCTCTGCTTGTCAGAATATTCTTCATTCTAGTTTGGATCATACATGCAGTATCCTTTTCTATTTTCACAGTAACCAACAAAGGGCCTGATTTACTAAGGCTTTTCTCCTATTCTGTGTCTATGGGAAAAATACTTTGTAAATAAAGCCCAAAGATTGTAGGTTTCCTCTTAGCATTTAACTTCTGATATTACTTGGGAATTCTGGCGTATACGAGACATCTTACGGTTTGCTTCTTGCCTGTCCATACTATTTCTGGTGATTTTTTTCTTTCAGTAACTTCTTATTTCAGTGGTTTCTTACATAAGCAGCAATACTCATTGCTTCTGCCCGAAACTCAACTGATAGTCCAGATCTTATCAGCATTAGGGATGTGAATCGTTTTAGGACGATTAAAATTATCGTCCGATAATTTTAATATCGTCTTAAACCGTTATGGAACACAATACAATAGAGATTCTAACGATTTATCGTTATAAATCGTTAGAATCGTGAGCCGGCACACTAAAACCCCCTAAAACCCACCCCCGACCCTTTAAATTAAATCCCCCACCCTCCCGAACCCCCCCAAATGACTTAAATAACCTGCGGGTCCAGCGGCGGTCCGGAACGGCAGCGGTCCGGAACGGGCTCCTGCTCCTGAATCTTGTTGTCTTCAGCCGGCACCATTTTCCAAAATGGCGCCGAAAAATGGCGGCGGCCATAGACGAACACGATTGGACGGCAGGAGGTCCTTCCGGACCCCCGCTGGACTTTTGGCAAGTCTCGTGGGGGTCAGGAGGCCCCCCACAAGCTGGCCAAAAGTTCCTGGAGGTCCAGCGGGGGTCAGGGAGCGATTTCCCGCCGCGAATCGTTTTCGTACGGAAAATGGCGCCGGCCATACGCGTATGGCCGGCGCCATTTTCCATACGGAAAATGGCGCCGGCAGGAGATCGACTGCAGGAGGTTGTTCAGCGAGGCGCCGGAACCCTCGCTGAACGACCTCCTGCAGTCGATCTCCTGCCGGCGCCATTTTCCGTATGAAAATGATTCGCGGCGGGAAATCGCTCCCTGACCCCCGCTGGACCTCCAGGAACTTTTGGCCAGCTTGTGGGGGGCCTCCTGACCCCCACGAGACTTGCCAAAAGTCCAGCGGGGGTCCGGAAGGACCTCCTGCCGTCCAATCGTGTTCGTCTATGGCCGCCGCCATTTTTCGGCGCCATTTTGGAAAATGGCGCCGGCTGAAGACAACAAGATTCAGGAGCAGGAGCCCGTTCCGGACCACTGCCGTTCCGGACCGCCGCTGGACCCGCAGGTTATTTAAGTCATTTGGGGGGGGTTCGGGAGGGTGGGGGATTTAATTTAAAGGGTCGGGGGTGGGTTTTAGGGGGTTTTAATGTGCCGGTTTTGCGATTTTTCGATTTTTCGATTTTTCACGATTTTTCACGATTTTTCACGATATTTTACCCCCCCAAACGGCAACAATACGATTCCCTCCCCCTCCCAGCCGAAATCGATCGTTAAGACGATCGAGGACACGATTCACATCCCTAATCAGCATTGCTCTTGCTTCTCATAATAGTCTTCAGTCTCCATGCTCTACAGTTCCATTATGGGAAGGTAAATATAGAACTGTCTTCTCTTGGTGAATTCCATATTCCTTCATAAAATTCTGTCTTGTCTGTGATAAACTTGCTTCCATTGTCAGTATGGACTCATTTCAAATTCTTATTTACTAGGCATTCTGAGTATTATACATAGTCAATGAAAATCATCATCATTTATTTAATTCATGCTTTTCCAATTAAAGAGCTCAAAGCATATTACAACAGATCAATGTTTGAATTCATAAAATCACAAATAAAATAAAAGATGCATTGGTACAGCCGGTCAAGGATAACAGTTCTACCATTTCAAGAAAATAAAAGCATAAGTCATAGATATCATCAATATACAACAGATTGATGCTTGCATTAATTACATCACAAATAAGTAAATTAATAAGGCACACTATTACAGCATGTCAATGTTAATAAGGAACTGAGATTATTAATACAAGCTAGGGCAATTTAGGGATAAATACATAAAGGGCAATAATTTCACTGATGGAGAGAAATACGGTTTGCAACTATATATCAAATGGTCTGGAGCAGCTTCTCTATGGCAGTGATTTATGATTGGGCTCATGATCAGGGAATGCAAGTTAGAGCTAAGGGCTAAAGACTGCTTCAAAGTGCCAAGATTTTAATAACTTCCTGAAGACTAGGAATTCTGGGGTTAGTCTGATATTTGGTTGTCGGGAGATCCATAAGGTTGGGGTGATCCTGAGAAGGTCCTATTTCTGCTACTTATTAGGTGGTATTCTCTGGGGACCAGCGCAACTAGACAGGCTTGCAGTAGCAAGTGCAGAAGGCAGGAAGGTATATATAGGGTGAGATGGTTTTTGAGGTAGTATGATGCATAGCTATTGAGAATGTTGTAGGCTTGAACAGAAATTTCAATTTGGCATGGTAGAGAGTCATAAGCCACTGTAGGGTATCTAAGAACCTGTGATTCTTTGAAATTTGCTCATACTCAGCATTATTTGAGCTACAGCATTCTGTATGCTGGTTCGGTTTGTTTGAAATCCCAGTGTATAATGAGTTGCAGTAATCCAGGTGGGAGATCACACAAGCCTGTTTGATTATGGCAAGGGCAAGGCTCTCAAGGTATGGTAGTTGGCAAAGTTGGTTACTGCTAGGACTTGGGCTTCAGCAGTGAGCTTAGAATCTAAGATGAAGCCCAGGCTCTGGACCTGGTAGCTGTAAGAAAGAGCTAAAGTATACTTGTACTGTTTGCCATTTATGCCAATAAAACTGGATGTTATGCATATAAATGGCTTTGAAAATTCAACCCAAAATGGCCTTGTTTAATGCAAGATCACCGCATTCAAAATCTACACTAATTGTTAATCTGATTTTAGACCACATGCCAAATGTTCTATGTGTCACTGAAATTTGGTTACATGTAGCTGACGCAAGGTCAGATTTTAAAAGCTGTGCGCGCGTAAATTTCGGGGGTTACGCATGTGGCCGGGCCTTGCACGTGCCCCACACATTTTACAACTGGCCTGGCCACGCGCGTAACCCCTGATACGTGCACAAGGGCTGGACCTGCTGAAAGGGGCAGCGTGCACCGGCAGCCAGCCAGCACATTTATTTATTTATTTATTTATTTATTTCAGATTTTTATATACCGGCATTCGAGACCGCAGTCACATCATACTGGTTCACATAAAACAGGGGTGCATAGTAAAACATTAACTAGAACAATGGTGCGGAAAAGGCAGTTACATGTAACAGGGTGACTAGAACTTGGCGAAGAAGGAAGAGAAAGGACAGGTTATTAATTCAAGAAGGCTAACGATAGTAGATGGAGGTGAGGGATGGCGTTGAGGTGTTAAATCAATTGGAGTCCGGGAATGCTTGTAAGAATATCCAGGTCTTTAGTCTTTTTTTGAAGGTTGAGATGCATGGTTCCAGTCTGAGATTAGGGGGGATGGAGTTCCATAACTGTGGACTGGCTGTAGAGAACGCCCGACCTCTTAGCGTGCTGTGTCTGGTAGATTTGGACGGTGGTACCTGTAGCGATCCCTTGTATGCCTCTCTTTTCGGTCTTGACGATTTATGTAGTCGGAGAGGGATCTGTAGGTCAATGGGAGCTAGTAGGTGGATGTTTTTGTATGTGGTAAGAATGGCCTTGTATATTATTCTAAAGTGGATAGGTAACCAGTGGAGGCTCTTTAGAATGGGGGTTATGTGATCCCTTCTCCTGGTATTTGTCAGTATTCGAGCAGCTGCATTTTGCACCATCTGAAGCGGTTTGGTGTAAGAAGCGGAAAGGCCAAGTAGGATGGTGTTACAATAGTCTAATTTTGAGAATATGATTGCTTGCAGAATGGTTCTGAAGTCTTGGGCGTGGAAAAGAGGTCTAGTTCTTTTCAGCACTTGTAGTTGGTAGAAACAGTCTTGGTGGTTTTGTTGATAGTGGCTTTGAAATTCAGGCGATTATCAATTAGGACTCCTAGGTCTCTCACTTGTATGATTGTTGGCGTGGCTTGCTGTGTAGAGGTGATGGTGCTGTTCTCTGGGGCGATGAGCAGGAGTTCAGTTTTGCAGGAATTTAGTACCAGGTTTAGGCTGGTGAGAAGGAGTTTAATTTTTTGGAGGCATGTATCCCAGTAAGCCAGAGTTTTTGCGAAGGAATCCTTGATGGGGATCAGGACCTGGATATCATCCGCGTAGAGGAAATGTTTTAGGTTGAGGTCGGTGAGAAGTTGGCATAACGGAAGAAGGTATATGTTAAATAAAGTAGGAGACAGGGAGGACCCCTGTGGGACTCCTACTGATGAGGGGTGTTGTGAGGATTCTTTGTTCTGTATCTTAACCTTGTATCCTCTATTGCTGAGAAAGGATATGAACCAAGAGAGTGCTGTGCCTGATATACCTATGGAGGCTAACTGTTTAATGAGTAGGGAATGATTAACGGTGTCAAAGGCTGACGAAAGGTCCAGTAGGATCAGTAGGAAGGCTTGTCCTTTATCAAGGCCCAGGATGAGGTAATCTGTCATGGAAATGAGGAGGGACTCCGTGCTTAGTGTTTTGCGGAATCCGTATTGTGATGGGAATAGGAGATTGTTTTCTTCAATGTAGTTTGAGAGTCGGGCGTTCACCAATTTCTCCATGATCTTGGCTATGAAGGGGAGGTTAGCGATCGGTCGGTAGTTGTTTGGGTCATTAGGATCCAGGTTTGGTTTCTTGAGTAGTGGTTTGAGAGAGGCCAGTTTGAGGCCATCTGGGTAAGATCCTTGTGTTATTGAGCAATTTATGATGTCTGACAGGGATTTGGAGATGGAGTCAGGAATTGATAGAAGCAGTTTCGTGGGGATGTGATCCGATGGGTGAGAGGATGGTTTCATTTTCCGAAGAATACCTTGGATCTCGATGGAGGAAGTGAGTTCCAGTTCTTCTAAGCGAGTATTGTTGAAGGAGGTCTGAGGTGGGGTTGATGGAGAGACGGTGTTAGGAGGGAGCTGAGTCTACTGTTGGGGTCTACTGTTGCTTTGAAGGATCAGCAAGGTAAAAACAAAAAAAATTATTATAGCTAGGAAAGGGTCTACATGGGGTCTACTGTTGCTTTGAAGGATCAGCAAGGTAAAAACAACAAAAATTATTATAGCTAGGAAAGGGTTAGGGGTCGGGGAGGAGAGGGAAAAAGGTAAGAAGGTTAGGTAGGGGGGTAGGAAAGTTCTCTCCCAGTCTGCTCCTTAACTGGAGCGGACTGGGAGGGAACTGGGGAAGCCCTACTTGCGTCACCATGCGTATTTTTCTAAACTCCCCCTCCCCCCCGCCCGCACGTGCAGAGTAGGCCACCTGCAGGCACATGCGTGTCTAGACATGAAAATCCAGCGAGCATGTGTGCATGGGACCCGTATTTTATAACATGCGTGTGCTGACACGAGCTTGTTATAAAATAGGCGTATCCATGTGCGCACATGAACACGCGCGCACTCCTTTTAAAATCTCCCTTACAGTTACCTTATTGGAAGTATGCCTGTCAAGTTATGAGGCTTTTTCTTGTCCCATAATCTCAGGTAAAGGGAGTCATGTTGCAATTATTGAGCCCAGCTTCCAAAATTGTTCTTAGTATACCATTTGTGCACATAAGTGGGCCCGCACAGATGTAGTTTATAAAGTGTGTGGCAGGTGCTGCACAGTTTACAAAATAATGTGCATTTCTGCCCTGAAAGTATGTGCCTAGAAGGTAATTTTCAAAAGGATTTACACACATAAATGGGCTTCTGAAAATTGCTACTTTTACAAGTATAGCTCCTTTGAAATTTCACTGAATTTTCAAAAGGTTTTATGCACATAAATGTACTTTTTGCACGTAAATGGAGTTTTGAAAATTGCTGTGATTATATGCTATTTTTACACGCATAAATCCTTTTGAAAATGACCCTCATAGATCTGATATTCAAAAGCCATTTAGATGGATAACTCAAAGGTTATCCATCTGAATGACTGAATTGGCATATTCAGCCACGTATCTGGCTAAATTATAGTCAAATAACTTCTTATTTAGCTATAATTTAGACAGATAAAAAAGGTGGTGTTACTGGGGTGTTCCGGGGAGGAATTGAGTTATCTAGCTAACAGCCAATATCACATATATAGGGTCATTTATCAAAATGCTATAAGGCGTTTTTGCATGCGATAGCACCATAATGTATGGTGCAATGGTAATCTGAAAAAGAGAAGGAGTTAGGGGTGGGCTTACTGTTTTGCATGGCTTTAATGCTGATTTTAGCTACACCTTTTTCAGTAGTGTTAAGCTGTGTTGCATTTTGTTCTCAAAGGCCTGTTTTACAGCTCCCAGAGCATGAGAGAGAGAGAGAGAGAGAGAGAGAGACTAGCCCTAATGCCCTTATCCTAGATAGGTATTTATTAGAGATGTGAATTGGGGGGGATCGGGAGGGTGGGGGAAGCAAAGGGATTAGTTTTAAAGGGTCTGGATGGGTTTAGGGGTTATTTTTGTGTGCCTTTTCCCGCCCTCCCCCAAAATGATAAGAGAACCCCCCACGATCAATATCGTGGGGTTTTCCTATCGTTTCAGGGAAGCCCCCGATTTCTGACGATTATGAAAATATTGACGATATTTTCAATCGTCCGAAGCCCGACTCACATCCCTAGAATTTATATCTCTACGGGAGACCCACCTAGTAACTCGAGGTGAGGTTTAGGTATCAGTGTAGGGGTTAGGGGCCACTTTGACATTCAAAGTGAGACGAATGAACAGAACAGTGCTCTCTTGTGAAGATTTGATGACCCTCAAACTCAACCAAAGATGAGATTTGTGCAATGTTCTCTCAACCTAGCTTGATGTTACCCAGGTAGAGAGTCCATCAAGCTAGGTTGAGAGAACATTGCACAAATATCATCTTTGAGCGAGGGTCATCAAATCTTCACAAGAGAGCACTGTTCTGTTCATACATCTCACTTTGAATGTCAAAGTGGCCCCTAACCCCTACACTGATACCTAAACCTCACCTCAAATGACTAGGTGGGCCTCCCATAGAGATATAAATACCTATCTAGTGTGAGGACATTATGGCAGTCTTTCTCTCTCATGAAAAAGGTGTAGTTAAAATTCACATTACAGCTTTGCTAAACACATTAAAGGTGTTTTTTGCATGTGAAAACGCCATATAGCACTTTGATAAATGACCCCCTAAGTTAGCTTTGGAATTTACTCAGATGTTTAATAATCGCCCTACACATATAAAGGACACATTCTTGATCTTGTATTTCTTTATGCGGTATTCTAATAGCTGTAAACTGATGATTGATAATTTAGATATCTCCCCAGTGTTTTGGTCAGATCACTATCTGATTTTATTTTCTCTTTCAGGTTATCATTTTTTGACAGCTTGTCAGCAATTTATGTGGCAGGTTAGGCAACAGAGTGACTTGATTGTTACTAGGTTTTTGGAGTCTTAGATCATGATAAACTTGATTGATAATGATGCCTGTTTAGCTGTTGATCATTGGACTAGCAAGATTTCTCAGGCTATTGATGAGGTAGCTCCTGAACTGCCAAGATGTATAAACCTTAAGAAATCTTCCCTCTGGTTTACAGATGCGTTGCATGATTTATAAAGAGAAGGGAATAGGCTTGAGAAAATTTTGTAGAAATCCATGCAGTCCAAGGATAAAAAAATTAATAATTTTCATTTAAAAAATTACAATATTAAGATTAGGGAAAGTAATATAAATATTTTTCTGAGTTAATATTCCAATCGCAGAATAAACTACAGGAGCTGTTTAAAATACTAAATAGTTTCAGGAAATCTTCAGGGCAGTCTAAAGAGAAAAGTAACAACATTTCCTCAGCAAATAATTTTGCTGAATTTTCTAGAACAAAGGTAGAAGATATTCATGCCAAATTAGATAGTAATTCCATTTAGTCTTTTCCTGGAGCTTTGCTACCAATAGGTGATTCTGGAGCTGTCTCCTCTTTTGAGATATCAAGTACAGAAACTGAAACTATTATTAAAAAGGTGAATCCTTCAAATTGTCATCTGACTCCTGGACTTACAGGCTGATACAGTGCGCTCCGCTGGAGCACACTGTTAACCCGCGTTTGCATGCGTGTTTTCGACGCGCTAGCTTTACCCCTTATTCAGAAAGGGGTAATAGCACGTCGAAAACGCGCGGTCAACCCCCCCGAAACTAATAGCGCCTGCAACATGCAAATGCATGTTGATGGCCCTATTAGTTATTCCCGCGCGATTCAGTAAGTAAAATGTGCAGCCAAGCCGCACATTTTACTTTCAGAAATTAGCGCCTACCCAAAGGTAGGCGTTAATTTCTGCCGGCACCGGGAAAGTGTATAGAAAAGCAGTAAAAACTGCTTTTCTGAACACCCTCTGACTTAATATCATGGCAATATTAAGTCGGAGGTCCCAAAAGTAAAAAATAATTAAAATTTTTTTTTTTAAATCAGCCCGCGGCTCGCGGGTTGAATACCGGACGCTCAATTTTGCCGGCGTCCAGTTTCTGAACCTGTGGCTGTCAGCGGGTTTGAGAACAAACGCAGGCAAAATTGAGTGTCGGCTGTCAAACTCGCTGACAGCCGCCGCTCCTGTCAAAAAAGAGGCTCTAGGGATGCGCTAGTGTCCCTAGCGCCTCTTTTTACCACGGGACCTCATTTGAATACTAAATTGCACGCACAGGAGAGTGGCCTCTGTGCGCGTCGGGAGAGCGGGCACTCGCCCACTCTCCCGTGACTTTTACTGTATCGGTCCGTTAGTCAGCCTGTTAAAGATTGTGCCAAAGTCTTGTTAGAACTGGTAAGACACATTGTGAATCTATCTCATCAGACTGTTATCATGCTTAATTTATTAAAAGAAGTTAATGTACATCCAAGGGTAATGTTTGGCCAGTCGTGGGGCACTCCCGCAACCGGCTGCACTCACTGCGGAATGCCACTGGCTCCGTCCCAACGCCATGTTCCTACAATGCGGCTAGGATGCCACCTTGCTGATTCAACTCTAGGTCTCCCTAGGTGTGTATGCATATCCCATGGCGCTTCTTAAAGGCCCTGCAGTGGGAACTCTACCTCGGCACTCTATGATGTTAGCCAGCCCGGGGATTTAAAGCTCAACTGTGTTCCACTCTTCACTTCTGCAACAGGTCCTCTTACTCTGCAGTGCATGCTGCTATTCCCTGTGCCTTGTCTCATTGTTCCTGTGCCTTGTCCTTCTGCCTCGTTCTGCTGCTGTCTTGTCTTGCCTTGACTCCATGTCTTGCCTTGTCTGTTCTGCCTGCCTAATTCCTTGGTGTCTTGTCTATGTCTGTCTTGTTTGCCTTGGCCTGATCTGCAGTTCTGACTTTGCTTTGTATTCTGACTTCACTCCTAGATTGCTCCCTGCCCTGCCTTTGGCCCGGATCTCTTATGGGAGCGCTTAGGGAGCGGTCCCACTCGAGGGGATTGTGTCCCTTTGAGCATCGGCACAGTCCCAGATGAATCCAACAAGCACCGAGGGTAGGCGAGGCACGTCCCAGCATGGGTGGAAGCCGACAGTCCAACCCTCTGCCGGACCTGCATGCTTCTGGAACCAACAATCATGATGTTGGTAATGAACAGTCCTCTGACTGTTCCCGGCCCTTTTGGACCTGCTGCTGGAATGGCAAGAAACAGCAGGCCAGACTCCGGACGAGAGCAGACGAAGGCTCAGGACAAGGCACTGGAAACGAAGACACAAGAACAAGGCACTGAAGACAAGGACTCAAACGAGGGAAGGTTCAAGGTATTCAAGGAATTCAGGCAAGGATTCAGAAGCAAGCGAAGTACTGGGTTGAGCCCTACCACGCAGCGCGCCCTACACAGCCACTACCCATGGGCTGGTCGTGGACCACGCTTGGAGAGAGGTATCTTTAAAGGATACTAATGATGCATTACAATTAGGGCATCCCGACAGTGAGGTTCCAATAATTAGAATAATAATTCCAAGTGCCTGTAACTTAAAACTCACCTGAGCTAAAAAATTCTAACTTATCCCTATCAATTAAAAAGCAGAATGAAAATACAAACAAAAAACAAACTTTGAAATGTTTGTATGCTAATGCCAGAAGTCTAAGAAGTAAGATGGGAGAATTAGAATGTATAGCAGTAAATGATGTCATAGACTTAATTGGCATCCCAGAGACATGGTGGAAAGAGGATAACCAATGGGACAGTGCTATACTGGGGTACATATTATATCGCAATGACAGAGAGGAGCACTCGGGAGGAGGTGTGGCACTTTATGTCCGGGATGGCATAGAGTCCAACAGGATAAACATCCTGCATAAGACTAAATACAAAATTGAATCTTTATGGGTAGAAATCCCTTGTGTGTCGGGGAAGACTATAGTGATAGGGGTATACTACCGTCCACCTGGTCAAGATGGTGAGACGGACAGTGAAATGCTAAGAGAAATTAGGGAAGCTCACCAAATTGGTAATGCAGTAATAATGGGAGACTTCAATTACCCCAATATAGACTGGGTAAATGTATCATCGGGTCACGCTAGAGAGATAACGTTCCTGGATGGAATAAATGATAGCTTTATGGAGCAATTGGTTCAGGAACCGACGAGAGAGGGAGCATTTTTAGATCTAATTCTCAGTGGAGCACAGGACTTGGTGAGAGAGGTAACGGTGGTGGGACCGCTTGGCAATAGTGATCATAATATGATCAAATTTGATTTAATGACTGGAAAAGGAACAGTGTGCAAATCCAAGGCTCTCGTGCTAAACTTTCAAAAGGGAAACTTTGATAAGATAGAAAAATTGTTAGAAAAAAACTGAAAGGAGCAGCTACAAAAGTAAAACATGTCCAAGAGACGTGGTCATTGTTAAAAAATACCATTCTAGAAGCACAGTCCAGATGTATTCCACACATTAAGAAAGGTGGAAAGAAGGCAAAACGATTATGGCATGGTTGAAAGGGGAGGTGAAAGAAGCTATTTTAGCCAAAAGATCTTCATTCAAAAATTGGAAGAAGGATCCAACAGAAGAAAATAGGATAAAGCATAAACATTGGCAAGTTAAATGTAAGATTTTGATAAGACAGGCTAAGAGAGAATTTGAAAAGAAGTTGGCTGTAGAGGCAAAAACTCACAGTAAAAACTTTTTAAAATATATCCGAAGCAGAAAGCCTGTGAGGGAGTCAGTTGGACTGTTAGATGATCGAGGGGTTAAAGGGGCACTTAGAGAAGATAAGGCCATCGCGGAAAGATTAAATGATTTCTTTGCTTCGGTGTTTACTGAAGAGGATGTTGGGGAGGTGCCCGTAATGGAGAAGGTTTTCATGGGCAATGATTCAGATGGACTGAATCAAATCACGGTGAACCTAGAAGATGTGGTAGGCCTGATTGACAAACTGAAGAGTAGTAAATCACCTGGACCGGATGGTATACACCCCAGAGTTCTGAAGGAACTAAAAAATGAAATTTCAGACCTATTGGTAAAAATTTGTAACTTATCATTAAAATCATCCATTGTACCTGAAGACTGGAGGATAGCAAATGTAACCCCAATATTTTAAAAAGGGCTCCAGGGGCGATCCGGGAAACTAGAGACCAGTTAGCCTGACTTCAGTGCCAGGAAAAATAGTGGAAAGTGTTCTAAACATCAAAATCACAGAACATATAGAAAGACATGGTTTAATGGAACAAAGTCAGCATGGCTTTACCCAGGGCAAGTCTTGCCTCACAAATCTGCTTCACTTTTTTGAAGGAGTTAATAAACATGTGGATAAAGGTGAACTGGTAGATATAGTATACTTGGATTTTCAGAAGGCGTTTGACAAAGTTCCTCATGAGAGGCTTCTAGGAAAAGTAAAAAGTCATGGGATAGGTGGCGATGTCCTTTCGTGGATTGCAAACTGGTTAAAAGACAGGAAACAGAGTAGGATTAAATGGGCAATTTTCTCAGTGGAAGGGAGTGGACAGTGGAGTGCCTCAGGGATCTGTATTGGGACCCTTACTTTTCAATATATTTATAAATGATCTGGAAAGAAATTCGACGAGTGAGATAATCAAATTTGTAGATGAGACAAAATTGTTCAGAGTAGTTAAATCACAAGCAGATTGTGATAAATTGCAGGAAGACCTTGTGAGACTGGAAAATTGGGCATCCAAATGGCAGATGAAATTTAATGTGGATAAGTGCAAGGTGATGCATATAGGGAAAAATAACCCATGCTATAATTACACAATGTTGGGTTCTATATTAGGTGCTACAACCCAAGAAAGAGATCTAGGTGTCATAGTGGATTGAAATCGTCGGTACAGTGTGCTGCGGCAGTCAAAAAAGCAAACAGAATGTTGGGAATTATTAGAAAGGGAATGGTGAATAAAACGGAAAATGTCATAATGCCTCTGTATCGCTCCATGGTGAGACCGCACCTTGAATACTGTGTACAATTCTGGTCGCCGCATCTCAAAAAAGATATAATTGCGATGGAGAAGGTACAGAGAAGGGCTACCAAAATGATAAGGGGAATGGAACAACTCCCCTATGAGGAAAGACTAAAAAGGTTAGGACTTTTCAGCTTGGAGAAGACACAACTGAGGGGGGATATGATAGAGGTGTTTAAAATCATGAGAGGTCTAGAAAGGGTAGATGTGAATCGGTTATTTACTCTTTCGGATAGTAGAAAGACTAGGGGGCACTCCATGAAGTTAGTATGGGGCACATTTAAAACTAATCGGAGAAAAGTTCTTTTTTTTTTTTTTTAATATTTCTTTATTGTGGCATGGTAAGAAAAAGAACAAGCAACAATACAACAATTAACCGAATACATACCAACCAATTTTTCGTTGTTCACAACATATGAATGAGGACCCCCCCAGAACTTATATATAAAGAAAACAAACAAAGAGAATAAGGAAAATCCTCCCCTCCCCGCACCCAGCCCCTCCCCCTCTAACTCCCCCCCCCCAAACTTCCCCCCCATTGCAGAGAACCTCCGCACACGTGCGAAATGAAACCACACACAGGTCGATACTGTAACGTGCGGTTGAAGATTTTCCGTCTGTAACGTGCTGGGAGCGCACAATTCGGACGCGTAAGGCGATCCAGCGATACAGTCTCCAGTTTCACGCGTCCTTAGCGCTTCTTAAAACAGACGCATAACCCTTTCCGCACGCATGTATATGATATGTAAATGAACGAATTAGCTGTATAATGAAGGAGTTAGCTATTCCCCTCCGATACTGTGACACGCGCTCAGATTATCTCCTTTGTAACCCGCTATTTTGCCGCGTCCTTAACCTGTTAGTTTACCGCCTACCCTCTACTTGGTGTTAGTGTGGTGTTAGTGTGGTGTTCAAAAATTAAAACGGGAATAAAGTGTAAAAAATGGGGGCGATTTCGGCGCTCAAGGCCCCGTCCGGTCTCCGGTGCAGCCCCAGTCCTGTCCCCTCCTCCCGAAGGAAAAAAAAAAAAAACCCGAAAAAGTAGCAAGGCTCGGGCCTGCTACGGTAGTCCCTTCTCCCTTCTCCTCTCCTCCCGATTTCGGCGCTCAAGGCGGCCGGGTGGGCATGCATTCATCCAGGCAGAGGGAGCCGGCGGCAAAAGCGGCCTCCGGCTCCCTCTGCCTGGATGAATGCACGGCCCCCGCCGGCAGTGAATGAATGCGATTTCGGCACTCATGCCTTGAGCGCCGAAATCGCACGGGCATTCATTCACTGCCGGCGGGGGCCGTGCATTCATCCAGGCAGAGGGAGCCGGAGGCTGGGGGAAAGTTTGCCGAGCATCGGGGAACATAACTGTCCACTTCCTGGTAGCTGTCATTTCAAATGTCATTTGAAATGACATTTGAAATGACAGATACCAGCGCAGCCGTGAAGCGTTAGGCCCGCGAACCCAGGATACTGTATAGGTGCTCTATACAGTAAAATGGGTTGCGCGGGCCTAACGCTTGCCTAAGGCTTTGCAGCCGCGGCATGCATTTGCATGCAATTTGAAGAGAGTATCGAGCGGTAGGTGAAGAGAACTGTGCATGCGGGGAACGAGAGTGCGCCTGACACTGCCGCACTGTTTCTACCGCGGCCTTAGAGTATCGATCTGACAGTTTGAAACCAACGCTTCATCAGGTATACCACCCCCCTCCCAGAGAGAGACAGACCGTGGACGTAAACACGGTAAACAGTAACCTGTATACATAAAGAGGTAGTCAGAGTTCCCCCCGTACTTACAAAAAAGGGACCCGAAGCCCCCAAACTCTACAAAGAAATTCAGGACACATTCAGTTCCACTAAGGGTGCCAATGATTGAACCCGAGGGGTGAGAGTTTTGTAGTACGGCCCCCAGATTTCTCAAAAAATAACTTTTTTGCAAGGCCGAAAGGATTTATACAGTGACCCATGCTCCAATTGGTAGAGCTCCATCATCGAGGCCGCCCAACCCGCTATTGTCGGAGGGCTGTCCACTATCCATTTTAACAAAATACATTTCTTACTGATCAAACAAGCTTTAGAAACAAATCCAATGTTGTCCACATTAAGGCTGACTTCTCCAATGTCATTGTTCAAGCAACAGAACGAGCAGGACCACTGAACAGTCTCTTGTAGTATCACACTGACATGTGCACGGACGCTCTCCCAAAAAGTGGATATCTTTGGGCACTCCCACAGACAGTGGATCAAAATAGCCGGTGTCTGAGCACACTTTAAACAGTGAGATGAAGCAATCCGACCCATCAAGTGGGCTCTCACTGGTGAACACACCATTCAATGAAAGATGCGCTGCTGGAGTTCACGAAGTCCACTATTATTAGTAATTTTGACAATAGAAAGGTAACAGTCTCGCAACATTTGTATCTCCAAGACTTCCCCACAGTCTCTAGACCATTTGGGTAATAATAGCGAAAATACAGAGTGTGGGGAAACAGTGATAGAATTGATAGAGACAGGACAAGGACCCCTTCTTAGAATTGAAACATTCCACCAATGAGTCATATGTGGTGTTAGTAATAGACGCCCCTGATGCCCCTTGTAAGGCAGCCTTCACCGCCGCTCACAAATGCCCATAAAGAAGAAAATGAGCAGGTGTAAACCCAAATTTCTCTTGGCACTGAGAGAAAGTGTAAATCTGACCCGTCTTAGGATCCAGGACATCATGTAACAGCCAATTAGAGGAGATGGAGAAAGCATGGCGGGTAGGTAAGATAGTTCCGGACTCCAGCATGGAACAGCGCACAGACGAGTGCGAGGAAACATGCGTCGGTAGACCCAGCAGTTTCCTAGTGATACCCCATATTTTCCGCATTGTAAGGACCAACCTATGACCCATATATGGTTGAGAACCCTGGGGTACCACAAGGTGTAAAACATAAGAAGGTTCTGCTGGAGAGCACACGGCCCGTATCAAATCAGGGTCTGTGTACTCATGAGTACCGAGGAGCCAATCCCCCAGAAACCTTAGATTTGCAGCCCAAGAGTAAAGTACAAAGTCTGGGAGACCATAGCCGCCATGCTGCCTCTGAGCAGTCATCGTGGAATAAGCCAGCCTAGCGCGCTTATTATGCCATATAAATTTACGTATAATGGACTGAAGCTTACGGTTATCTTTCAAAAGAAAAATGAAGAGGAGCATAATCAATTTATATAATATTTGCGGTGCGATAACCATCTTGATCACCGCAAAATGCCCTTGGAGAGATAAGGGAAGGTTCTGCCACCCCTCCAATATTTTAGACGCATTGGCTATAGCAGGGGTCACATTTAAACTATACCATTTCTTGGGGTTGGGGTGAATAACAATTCCAAGGTATTTAATGGTCGAGGCAGCTCACTTGACAGGGAGGTCAGCCCACGTATCTCGCAACCCTCCTCCCAAGTCTAAAGCCTCTGTTTTATCTAAATTTAATTTGAAGCCCGATACCAACTGGAACCGGTGAAAAATAGCGATAGCTGCTGGCAGGGATGTTCGCGCCTTGGATAACAACAGCAGGATGTCATCCGCAAAAAGTAGGGTAAGAAGCCTTTTCCCCTGAACCGAAAAACCGGTCACCTCAGGGTCAAGTTTTAGCCTCCATACCAGGGGTTCAACAGTCAAAATAAACAAAAGGGGAGATAGGGGACACCCCTGTCTAGTTCCCCTCTGTAAATAGAACTCCCCGGACAGTTGACCATTTACCAATATCCGAGCAGACAGATTTGTGTATAATAAAGTAATGTATTCATAAATTCTACCAGTAAACCCCATCTTAAGCAGAACTTGTCGGAGGAAGGGCCAGGCCACCCTGTCAAACGCTTTCTCAGCATCACAGGTAACCAAAAGGGGGTCTGGCACACTATGTGATTGGTAGCGCTCTAGTACTGCCAGCACTTTGTGTATGTTGACCGTAGAGTGCCTCCCCGCAACAAAACCCACCTGGTCGGGCGAAACTAACAGAGGCATAATAGGCTTCGTTCTATTGGCCAGAATTTTTGCAAAAATTTTGATATCCAAATTTAGCAAAGAGATGGGCCTATAAGAGGATGCCAACAGAGGATCCCTACCCCCTTTAGGGAGAACTACAATAGTGGCGACCCGCATAGAACCAGGCATTTCTCGTTGGTCTGTCATGCCTTCAAATACGGCTTGTAGTACAGGCGAGATCTCATCTACCAGTGATTTATAAAAAACGGAGGTCATTCCATCGGGGACCAGAGCCTTATTAGCAGGGAGCGACCTAATGGCATCACGGATCTCAGAGACCTCAATTGGGCGTTGCAAGGTCGCCTGCTGGTCATCTGAGAGTCTCAGCAGGGGGAGCTCATTTAAGAAATCCGCAATCTGTAGTTCTTCAACAGGATCCCCCGAATACAACTTACTATAGTATGCAGAGAAAATATCTGCTATGGCCGAGGAGGTAGATTTAATGTCCCCCACCGAGTCCTTTAAATTAGCAATAAATTTGGAAGAATTTTGTGTTTTCAGGAGGGCCGCAAGGAGCCGCCCCGTTTTATTGCCAAACCGAAATAAAAAGAGTTGCTGTGCCCTTAGTGTTCTTTTGGCTCTTTCATGCAATAAGCTATTAAGAGCAATACGCGTCTCGTTATATTGGACTAATCTATCGGCATCCACCCCAGCATTGATTTGACGTTTAAGCAACCTCAGCTGTTTATCAAACCGGATTATGTCCTTATCCAACTGTCTCTTTTTATAACTGACATAACTGATGATATCACCACGCAAAACACATTTTGCAGTTTCCCATAACAAAATCGGCTGGGCAAGATGTTGCTGATTAGCCTGCAGATATTCACGCCACTTCTTGAGAAGAAATGCCGGGAATTCCGGATCAGTTGCCAAAAAAGCCGGAAGGCGCCACTGAGAGTGAGATCCCCCTGCACGCTGGCCAAATGTTCCCACTACCGGACAATGGTCTGAGATCCATAGGGAGGCTATAGTGGACCCCGTAAAACTGGGAAAAAGGGACTCAGAAATTAACAAATAGTCAATCCGAGATTTTGTAGCGTGTGCTCGGGCCATGTGGGTAAAGTCACGCTCCCCAGGGTGTAAAACTCGCCATAAATCCAACAATTGGAGGTGTCTGCACAAGAAACTAGGCCCCTTGGTTACACTAACCGAGTGACCACTCCTAGCCGGTTGTCTATCTAATTGAGGGTCGATAACAAAATTAAAATCCCCCCCAATTACCATAGGGGAACCCTCAAATTTAGTGAGATGAGAGAGCAAGGTGGTGTAAAAGGTATGGTTGTAGGAATTTGGGGCGTATACTGAAACCAAACATATTGGGGACCCCATCAGAGTACCCTTCAAAATAAGAAATCTTCCCTGCAGATCCACTACTTGAGTCTGAACTTGAAATGATGTCGATTTGTGTATAAGAATGGCCACCCCTCTACTTTTAGAAGTGCCGGTGGCATAAAACACCTGTCCCACCCATTTCTTACCAAGCTTACGAGCCTTCGCTTCAAACATGTGAGTTTCCTGCAAAAAGGTGACATGGGCATGCAGTCTGGCCAACCGAGCCAGTACCTTCTCTCGCTTAATGGGGGTACCCAAGCCCGCCACATTCCACATTACCAGCTCTAACGCCATTGAACCCAATAGAAGGAAAACTGTCGCGGAGACGTCTCATCTCTGAGAAGCTGTGGAAACAGAGATTGATTAGCAGACATAAAAAACACCCGCACCTGGAACCTTAGAAGTAGTATGCACCAGAAACCTCGGAGATTCTCTGCAATATACCCACCCAGAACACAACCAGAATTCCCCCCCCCCTTCCCCCCCCCTCCAATTGTGAAAAAAGAAAAAACATCTTGGTCCAAACCCCCCCCCTCCCCGAACCCCGCTGTGAACCAATAACAAAAAGGATCAACCCCAACATCTTACCAAACCCCCTGAAAGGGGCGAGAGATCACAAGGTGTACCCATGTGTACGGCTGCCACCCCTCCCCATCATGATAACAAAAAACTTGAAAACCAAGTACGAGCAAAACTCTTATGCCTAATTCCGCATAAAAAGATAGTAGCCAGGGGAAGGACTTTAAAGAAGAACAAAGGTCAAAGTACGAATAAAAATAAACACTTCCACTGCACCCAACCAGTGAAAGAGAGAAAAAGAGAAAAAAAAAAGTCTTAAAGATCCAAAAAGTGTGCAATTATATCCAAAATGACGCACTAATCTTGGAACATAGAGCTTCCATCTCCCTGAAAATGTCAAAAACAAAGCTTTGCGCAGCAGGTGGAGACTAAAAGCATTAGTCTAAAACAAAAACAGTTAAACCTAGCTCCCCTGCGTGAAGTAGCGTCCCGCAGCCCAAAAAAGAAATGTCAGTAGAAAGGACCACGTAAAATTAACTCTCCTGCAATAATACGGTTCATGTGTCCGCGGATATGTCCGAGGAAGGAAGGCTTCCCACATATGTTTGAGCCTCCGCTGGCGAGGTAAAGTACTGTTGCTGGCCCTGGTGAGTGATACGGAGACGAGCAGGGTACAGTAAGGCAAATCTTATTTTGCGATTAACCAGGTCGCTGAAGACTCCATTGAAGGCTTTCCTCATCAGAGTGATGTGAGGTGAGAAATCCTGAAACACTAAAATTCGATGCGACTCATAAAAAAATTCCCTTACTTTCCGATAGTGCTGCAGAACCAGTTCTTTATGAGCGAAATAGAGGAACCGCGTCAGAATGACCCGCGGTCTGCGCTCTCCCTCTCCGGCCATTTTCCTGCCCACTCGATGAGCCCGCTCCATAAGGCCCCCCGACGGGGATGCAAGGGAAGGAACTAAGCTCAATAGCCAAGCTTCCAGCAGGCGCGGCAAATCAAAATCGGGAAGAGACTCAGGTATGCCCACAAATCACAAGTTGTTTCTACGTGAGCGGTTCTCGAGGTCATCAATTTTCTCCTCGTGAGCTTTTACTTGTTTCTCCAACACATTTACCCGGGTCTCCAGCGCTCCGATGTCATCCTCCGCGAGACCTTCGCGGCCCTCCACTCGCTCCACTCGGCCGTCCATCTCCACAAACGAAGCCCTCACCTCAGCTATCTGCTCCGAGATTTGGTGAAGCCGCATATCCAGGGCGGTGACTACTGCGTGGGATATCTTTTCCTCTAGGGAGGTATCAGCAAGCGGATCGGTCATCTTTGGTGAGGCAGCCATCTTAGGCACCGGAATCCTCGGCTTCTCTTTTTCTTTGCGCGCAGATCTAGCCACCATGTGAAGACTCCGCTGTTGGAAGAAATGCAATCAGCGGAAAGGCTCCGATTCAATCCCGGGGCTTCACGCAAAAATTGGTCGAGTATGCTCAAAAAATATTAAAAATAGGTGGGGGTGGCAGCCGGATCTCCGACAGCAGCAGCTAGTCAGGCCCACCACATCACGTGATCTCGAAAGTTCTTTTTTACTCAACGCACAATTAAACTCTGGAATTCATTGCCAGAGGATGTGGTTAGTGCAGTTAGTATAGCTGTGTTTAAAAAAGGATTGGATAAGTTCTTGGAGGAGAAGTCCATTACCTGCTATTAATTAAGTTGACTTAGATAATAACCACCGCCATTACTAGAAACGGTAACATGGAATAGACTTAGTTTTTGGGTACTTGCCAGGTTCTTATGGCCTGGATTGGCCACTGTTGTAAACAGGATGCTGGGCTTGATGGACCCTTGGTCTGACCCAGTATGGCATGTTCTTATGTTCATATATAATTGAGAAAAATATTGCAAAAAAGCCTTTTCAATATCCTTCAGACTCATTGTGGTCTCTCTATTCACCTTCTTAATCATTGTGATGTTAGACCTCCCTACCTTCTTCTTAACCGCCCTTGTTTGAAAGGCACTTGCCTTATTCCCATGTTGAGAAAATTTTAGTTTAACATATTTAAGGGCCATTTCAATTTTATTCAGTTCCGGGGATCTCAGTTCCTTCCCGCATGCCTCCAATTGCTTATAAGTCTTGGTCAAACAATCCCTTTTTTTTATTTATTTATTTATTTATTTATTTATTTATCTATCTATCTATCTATCAGGTTTTATATACCGTCATTCGGCTTCATTATAAAGCCATCATAACGGTTTACAAACATGAGAGAATTACAAACATCTTAATATGACTGTTAACAACGAGAGATATCCGTTACAAAGATTAAAACTAGCACTACGGATTGGCTGTCAGTTCACTCACCTTAACTGCATGTTCTTTTGAAAGAAAGCTTGCAAAACTGATCAGCTTACCTCTGAAACATGCTTTAAAGTTTCCCATCTCAGAGCTGGTGAATAGTCATTTACCAGATTATATAAATTAAATACAGAGATAGTTTCCTTCAGCAATGTCAGAAATTGACTCTGTCCAAGCAACACTGTATTCATTTTCCAATGAAAAGTCCAAGGTTTACAGAGGCCAAAACATATAGAAATTTCCACTGGACAGTGATCAGACAATGTATTAACCAGAAATTTACTATCTTTAATTTTAGAAATAAAAAGTGATGTGCAAAGAAAGTAATCCAGTCTACTATATGTTGTGCCTCGGGGAATAAAAGATGTAGTCCTTTTCTGTGAGGTATTGAATTCATCAAATATCTGTGAGCACAAATGCATTTGTCACCTCTTGAGTATTAGGCAGTATATATCCCCCTGACCTTGGCACTGTTTTATTCATGTGGAAATCTGGGCACATATTCCGGTCTCCTCCATTCATAGCTGCTCAAATCCAAACACAGCCAGAGTATTAAAGAATTCAGCCTGATCACAATTTGGGCCATACATATTCACTATTATAAAATTAGCGTTGTATAACGTACAATCTAATATAACATATCTCCCTTCCATGTCCCTTAAATGCATTATCAGGGGCAGGCTTTTGTTCACTAAGATACACAGTCCCTTACTTTTCAAATTATAAGAGGAATAATAAATTCCAAGCTGCTTATCCCAAAAATAAGCAGTAGATTTCTGCAGTTCTACCTTAATAATGGTTAATGAATTTTTCCTCCAGAAACTTGTCCAAACCTTTTTTAAATGCAGCTAACATAGTAATGACGGCAGAAAAAGACCAAAATGGTCCATCTAGTCTGCCCAGCAAACTTCCCAAGGTAGTAACTGCCGCTCCGTGCAGGTTACCCCCATGTTTCTCTTAAGGGTAGTAACTAACTGCTGCTCCGTGCAGGTTACCCCCATGTTTCTCTTAAGGGTAGAAACTGCCGCTCCATGCTGGTTAAGCTTTTTTATTTATTCCCATCCTCTAGCTTTTTAGGGATCCACAATGTTTATCCCATGCCCCTTTGAAATCCTTCACAGTTTTAGTCTTCACCACTTCCTCTGGAAGAGAATTCCAGGCATCCACCACCCTCTCAGTGAATAAATATTTCCTGACATTGGTTTTAAGTCTTCCTCCCTGGAGTTTCAAATCGTGACCTCTAGTTCTACCAAATTGTTTCCAATGGAAAAGGTTTGTTGATGACCATGGATCATTAAAACCTTTCAAGTATCTGAAGGTCTGTATCATATCATCCCTGCTCCATATTATCCCAGTTTTATTCACCCTTCATTGGCTTCCCATTAAATTCAGAGTCCAATACAAGATCTTGACAATTATTTATGCACTCATTCATAATGCCTCTTCAACATGGCTTTGTTCTTCACTCCGTATCTATAAACCTGTCAGACAGTTAAGATCTTTATCAAAACATCTCTTAGATATACCCACAATTAGATTTGCTAGACTAGACATAACTCGCAAAAGAACCTTTTCCGTGGCAGGCCCTATTATGTGGAATTCATTGCCAGATTTCCTGCATCTCATACCATCCACATCCACACAACAATTTAAGAAATCTTTAAAAATCTACCTATTTCAGAAAGCCTTTAACACCCTCTCCATAACTCGATCATAAAAGTTTTTCCTTCCTCCCAGATTTAATCCGTTTTCATTTACTTTTCACTTACACATCCCTACCCCCCCTACCCTGCTACCTCTTGTCCTTAAGATTGAGGTGATTCAAGGCACTGTGTTTGACTCTTATCTCAGAGTTCTGTATTTGTTTTGTATTCAGTCATGCTTATTTGTTGATTTTTATTGTTTTATACACATTATGTATGTTTTTAAAACTGTAAACCGTTTTGATTAATTTTTAATTGTAAAAGCGGTTATACCGCTTTTAAAAATTAAATATTAATCAGTTTTAAAAACATACATAATGTGTATAAAACAATAAAAATCAACAAATAAGCATGACTGAATACAAAACAAAAACAGAACTCTGAGATAAGAGTCAAACACAGTGCCTTGAATCACCTCAATCTTAAGGACAAGAGGTAGCAGGGTAGGGGGGGTAGGGATGTGTAAGTGAAAAGTAAATGAAAACGGATTAACTCTGGGAGGAAGGAAAAACTTTTATGATCGAGTTATGGAGAGGGTGTTAAAGGCTTTCTGAAATAGGTAGATTTTTAAAGATTTCTTAAATTGTTGTGTGGATGTGGA
Organism: Rhinatrema bivittatum; assembly: GCF_901001135.1. NCBI lineage: Eukaryota > Metazoa > Chordata > Amphibia > Gymnophiona > Rhinatrematidae > Rhinatrema > Rhinatrema bivittatum. The sequence goes on from NC_042615.1 coordinate 694,737,788, forward strand.
TAATATGGTTTCTATGAGAAATTCCTGAAAGAATATGGGCAGCTGAATTTTGCACTAATTGTAAAGGGTGAATTGTAGAGTCAGGTAGGCCCATGTATAGCGCGTTGCAATAGTCTAAAAGGTTCTTCAACCTCTCCTCATAAGTCATTCAATTGAGACCACCCAACGTTTTGGTCGCCCTTCTCTGTACCACCTCCATCCTGTCTCTGTCTCCTTTGAGATACAGTCTCCAGAACCGAACACAGTACTCTAGGTGAGGCCTCACCAAGGACCTGTACAAGGGGATTATCACTTCCCTTTTCTTAGTAGATATTCCTCTCTCTATGCAGCCCAGCATTCTTCTGGCTTTGGCTATCGCCGTGTCACACTGCTTCGTCAACTTCAGGTCGTTAGACACTATCACCCCAAGGTCTCTCTCCTGCTCCGTGCACATCAGCCTTTCACCCCCAATGCATATAGTTCTTTCAGATTACCATACCCCTGATGCATGACTCTGCATTTCTTGGCATTGAATCCCAGCTGCATTGAATCCCAGCTACCTTATACTAATAGATTTCACTACATCCTCTGGCAATTAATTTTGGAGTTTAATTATGCATTGAATAACAAAATATTTCTCTTATTAGTTTTAAATGTATTACCTAGTAAATTCATTGTATGTCCCCTGTCTTTGTACTTTTTGAAAGAGTAAACAATTGATTAACATTTTCTGTTCCATTCCACTCATTATTTTATAGACCTCTTTTATGAGATGTGGTGACCAGAACTGCACACAGTACTCAAGATGAAGTCGCACCATGGAGCGATACAGAGGCTTTATGATATTCTCTGTTTTATTCTCCATTCCTTTCCTAATAATCCCTAGCATTCTATTTGCTTTCTTGGCTGCTGCTGCATACTGAACAAAAGATTTCAATGTATTTTCAATGATGACACAGTGCTGCATATGTCATGTAGAGCTATAGAAATGTTAAATAGTCGTAATAGTAGTAGATCCTTTTTCTGAGTGGTGACTCCTAATGTGGAGCCTTGCATTGTGTAGCCATAATTTGGGTTACTCTTCCCTAACTGCATCACTTTGTACTTGTCTACATTAAATTTAATTTCCCATTTGCATGCCCAGTCTCCCAGTTTTGCTTGTCCTCTTGCAATTTCTCACAATCCTCTTGTGATTTAACAATTCAAAATAATTTTGTGTCATCGAAAATTTGATCAATTCAATTGTCATTGCATTTGCAGGTCATTTATAAAAATATTAAAAAGCTGTGGTTCCAGAACAGATCCCTGGGATACTTCACTATTCACCTTTCTCCATTGGGAAAATGTACTATTTAGTCATACTCTCTGTTTTCTATCTTTTAACTAGTTGGAAATCCACAATCGACACTGCCTCCTATCGCATGACTTTTTAATTTCTTAAGAAGTGTCTCATGAGGGACTTTGTCAAATGCTTTCTGGAAATCCAGATACATTATATCTCACCTCTGACCCCTCATGGTACCCTTTTTGCTGGTAGCTTCCTTCATAATGCTGCCTCCAACTAAGATATCATATATAACTTTCACATTGCTGAGGTACTGTGATGGCCAGGGAAATGCTCTTTATCTTGACTTGATGTGAAAGCTCGCTATTACCCTGACACAGCCTTGGTACAAAACACAGCCAAGCCGGGGTGTTTCTACCTTTTCAGAATAAGAGTATATTGTTAGTGTTCTTTCCTGTTGGCCTTCAAACAAATAAAGCAATTAATATATGATTTGAACAAGTTCATATTGTAGTGTCACACATTATTTTGGGATTCATATTTATGTGTATGTGTGTGCTATTTACTCCACATTTCCAGTATGGAAAAATCTCTTACATCTTCCTCAGTGAATACCGAAGCAAAGAATTCATTGTGGGCCAGATTTCTAAATCTACGCGTGGGCGTAGATTTGTGCGCACAACCCGGCATGCACAAATCTACGTCTGATTTTATAACATGTGCTTGTAGCCACGCGCATGTTATAAAATCCGGGGTCAGCGTGCACAAGGGGATGCACACTTGTGCACCTTGTGTGCGCCGAGCCCTAGGGGAGCCCCGATGGCTTTCCCTGTTCCCTCCGAGGCCACTCCAAAATCAGAACGGCCTTGGAGGGAACTTTCCTTCTGCCCCCAGCTCTATCTAAAATCCCCCCTCACCTTTGTTGGCGAAGTTGCGCTTGCCTCTGGGCAGGTGTAGGTTGCGCGCGCCGGCATGGCCACTGTGCCGGAGGCCTCGGTCCCGCCCCACCCACTCTCCGCCCATGTTTTCAAGCCCCGGGACATACACGTGTCCTGGGGCTTGCGTGCATCACTGGGCCTATGCAAAATAGGCTTGGCGCACGCAGGAGCAGGTTTTCAGGGTTACGTGTGTAATATACGCGTGTAACCCTTTGAAAATCTGCCAGTGCCTCTGCTATGGGTTTATCTTCCCTAAGTGCCCCTTTTTCCCCTTGATCATCTAATGGGCCAACTGACTCCCTCATAAGCTTTTTACCTCTAATGTACCTGAAAAAGGTTTTATTATGAGTTTTTGTTTCCACAGCAAGCTTCTTTTCAAATTCCCTCTTTGCCGTCCCTATCAATGCTTTGCATCTGACTTGCCAGTGCTTATGATGTTTCCTGTTTTCTTCATTCGGATCCCTTTTCCATTTCTTGAATGATTTTCTTTTAGATATTACAGCTTCTCTCACCTCACCTTTTACCCATGTCAGTACTTGTTTAGCCTTCTTTCCACCATTTCTAATGTGTGGAATACATCTGGTCTGGGCTTCCAAGATGGTATTTTTAAACAACATCCATGCCTGATGTGAACTCTTAACTTTTGCAGTTGCTCTTTCAGTTTTAATCTTAACCATTTTCCTCATTTTATTATAATCACCTTTTTAAAAGTTAAATGATGTCACATCAGATTTCTTTGGTGTGCTTCCTCTAGTTATTAAGTCAAATTAGATCATGTTTCGATCACTATTGCCAAATGGCTCTAACACTGTTGCCTCTTGCACCAAATCCTTTGTGCTATTAAGGAAAATAGTTTCCCCCTCTTGTTGGCTCTTGTACTAGCTGCTCCATGAAGCAGTAATTTATTTCATGTAGGAACGTTACCTCCCTAGAATGTACTGATGTAATATTCACCCAGTCCATACTGGGGTAATTTAAATCACCCATTATTACTGTGCTGCTGATTTTGTTAGCTTCCCTAATTTTGTGCCCTAGCTGACTGAACTTCCAAGTAAAAGTTATTTGCCACTAGGGTCCTGATGCTGCTCCAACTGTAAATTTTATTCTAACTGTAAAGTTGTTTCAAATGCTTTTGTTTGATTTAAATTTGTTGTAATCTACCCTGAGGCCATTCTTGGTAAAAGGCAGAATATAAAAGTCTATAAATAAATAATGTACAAACAAGGAAATGTCAAGAATAAGCCTGTGTAAGTGATAACATTCTTTGGAAAGAAGGATGCGTACAAATGTGTCTGATTTTATACTTTTTAAAGATTTAGAGATAAAGTGATAACATATAGTGGATAATGTTCAAATAGCCTATATAGTTACAAAGTACATGAATACTTTTACCATGCATGCTTATGTAACCCTCTCTCACTTCTAAATTGAAGCTCCCCAAGTGGAAAGAGGTTATTACAGGGAGGAGGAGAAAAACACAACATCAGACAGCAACCTCCTTATTTTTACCAAGGCTCTTCAAGATAGAATTGTTGCTGCAAATTTCTGCATTTTTGAACAGGAGAATAAAACTAATACATTTCCATTGTGCGTGCTACTTTTGAGCATGCAATGCAGGGTACTTGGTAACAATATATAATTCAACACAGTAAACAAATTGTAAGAAATCAATTTTTACTAAGGGAACCAGTTAAGAAAACGTAACTTAAGTCTTAGTATAAATATGCATGGACTAACACAACTAATGACACAAAATATAATGTAGAGCACTCTATTAGTACTGGATTATATAAACTTGCAATCCTATGACGTTGCTGAGCTCAGGTCCTTGGCTCTGTAGATAAGTATCTGTTCAATTTGGTTTCTGTATGTGTGCACATGTTTTTGCAAATGCAGTCCTACTGTTTACAGGTGGAATTGCTTCCTTCAAGGCTGAAGCTTCAGACAGTGGGGGCATGGTCAGTTGCTCCTCTTGCAGCTCACTTGCTTCTCAACAACTCCAGCATACCCCTTTTTTTTTTTTTTTCAAACAAATAAGATTAAGGCTCTTCCTCTGTCTTCTATTCAGAGTTTGGTTAGCTCTAGAAATGACTTCCACTGCTTGTCTGATGGAGCAACTAACTCTCAGGCAGAGAAGAGACCCCTAGTAATGACTTGCAAGATTTGTGGAAGTCTTAACGGAACCTCACTTTCATTAGTATGTCTGAGTGGGAGGTCACAGTGAGGGTTACACTTACAGCAAATGTGAAGGTAGTTTCTCCTTGAAAAATGGTATAAAAGTGCTCCAATGTTTTGCACATGCTATTTTTGCAGGCAGCCAAGGGGGTATAAAATAGTGCATGTACCTTTGAAAATACCAAGTACAGAGTGTACATGATGCAGCCTGAAAGAGAGGATGTGCTTAGAGAGAATAACTTTATGTTTCAAACTTTTTAATTGCATTTCAAGATCCATAAATTACAGTACAACAAATAAATTGCCCAGTGGTATAATAGTGCTGCACAATGAAGGATAACTTTAAAGCACTTGCACATGCACCCATATACATGTGTACATGGGTGCTCACACGTCTACACTATCATTTTATAACCTGCATGTATATGAGAAGCATGGGTTATAAAATACGCTGAACATTCATGTATATGTAAAAAAAATGTGCATGAATAGATATTGGCTATAGCTGAATAAGTTCTGATTTATCCAGCTAAGCAGCGGCTTTGCCACTGCTTAGCCAGCTTAGGACTTGATTCATAAAAATGATATAAATAAAGCAGAAATATAGCATGTTGGCATCTGAGATTAAAAAATGGGCATGGTTAGGGAAATTACTGATATACCACATTGCGTATGTAAGTTTTGCAAGTCACGATAATTTATCAAGTTGCATGACGCAGTATCACAATGTGCATCATTTTACATGTCGCACATCAGTTTACATCTGGCATGTTTTTTTTTCTTTATATATATTGTCTTCCTGCAGCTGCCTCTTTGAGGGTGTGCTAGCATGGGAGAGAGAAGAGGAGGTGAGTTCTTAGTTGGTTGGAGTTTAATGGAGGTTTTTTGCAATTTCTGAGTGAGTTGTCCTGTTTTATATTCTTATCTGTTTACCTTTACTTTGTCTCTTGTCTTTATCTGTGTATGGACATTTTTGTTAGTATGTCTTGTTTATCAGTTTGTCTTTGTGTGGTGGTGGAGGAGTAGCAGAGGAGTGGTGGAGGAGTGAGAAGTATAGGAGTGGTAGGGGAGTGGTGGAGGAGTGAGCAGGTGGAGAAAATGGAGCATGGAAGGTGTGGGGAGAGAGGAGAGCAGTAGGAGAGGAGGGAGAGAAGTAGGGAGGAGAGGAGGAAGAGAGCAGGAGTGGTAGGAGGAGGAGTAGGGACAGGAGTAGAGATAGTGAGGAGGGAAGGTATAGGAGGAAGCAGGAGGGGGAAGAGGATAGTCAAGCAAGTGTAGTGGGAGGAGGATGTCAGGGTAGGGCTAGACAGAGAGAACAGAGGGGAGGAGGAGTTGGGAGGGCAGTTGCAGGATGGGGGAGGAAGGGGGAGGAAGGGAGAGGAGCAGGGAATGTGAGTAAGACCAAGGAAAGTGACACCTCGCTAGAAGTGGATGTGGCAACGCAATCATCCAGTAGTCAGGCAGCAGGTCGGCCTCGTCTTTATTCATATAAGTTCAGGGTTAAGATCAGTGAAATGCTCATCACCAGGGTCCTTGAGCATTACAACATGCTGTTTGTGAACCATGCAGCTAAGACGTCCAGGGCAGCCAAGGGCCAGGTATGGTGCACCATTGCCCAGGCCATATCCTGGCATAGTGGAATAAAGAGGTAAGGAGAGCAAGTGGCTCACCACTACTGCGATGTAAAGGCCCAGCTGAAAAACAAGCTACTGAGCCTCAAGAGATACCAGTGCCAGATGGGAGGAACAGCGCCTTGCCTGATAGACCTCAAGCCCGCGGAGGAGCACTTGATTCAACAGCTGGGACCAGATGTGTACAAGGGGAGAGACGAGGCTCTGGACATGGCACAAGCCAGGGCCAGTAAGTTCACATCACCTGTAGATGTCAAGTGTACTACAGATATCCACATATTTTGGCATAAGATGCCCACATTGATTGATTGATGCTGTTTGTTATAAAAAGCTAGCCAAAAGGTAGGAAAAAGCTTAGGGGCAGATTTTAAAAGACTTATGCGTTCCGGGCCTATTTTCAAAAGGCCCGGTGGCACGTGTAAAGCCCCAGGATGCGCATATGTCCTGGGGCTTGAAAAAAGGGGTGGGGTGTGGGCAGGGGCATAGCCAGAGGCCTCCGTACGGCCGTTAGGCCAGGGGATCGCGTGCCGGCACTCAGCTGGCGCTTGCAAGTTACCTCTGGCAGGCGTAACTTCCACAACAAAGGTAAGGGGGGGCTTTCGGGCTGGGGGCCGGGACACGTAGGGGAAGGGAGGGGAACGTAGGGGGGGGGGGAGAAAGGAAATTTTCCTCCAAGGCCGCTCCAATTTTGAGCTCCAAGCGGCCTCAGAGGGAACGGGGAAAGCCAGCTGGTCTCCCTGAGGGCTCGGCGCGCGCAAGTTGCACTAATGTGCACCCCCTTGTGCGTGCCGACCCCTGATTTTACAACGTGTGCGGCTGCGTGCGCATGTTATAAAATTGGGCGTATATTTGTGCGCGCCGGGTAGCATGTACAAATGTAGGCCGCGCATGTAGGTTTTAAAATATGCCCCTTAGAGTTTGTTATAATAAGCTAGCCAAAGGGTAGTAAAAAGCCTAGAGTTTGTGTGTTTGTTATAAAAACATTTTTGAATTGAATATCTTGGAGTTCGTCAGCATATGGAGAAATGACTTTTAGAAAAATTGAGAAAATGTATTAAATAGAAAAATTTGATGAAAACAAAGTAAAGAGACCCTATACTAATTTTTGAGTTTGATTGATATACAAACTCATGAAGTGTGGGTCCTACACAAATAGGGGAAGATTTTCAAAGGGGGTACATGTGTAACCCCAAAAACCTGCCCCTGCACGCGCCGAGCCTATTTTGTATAGGCTCGGTGGTGCACGCAAGCCCTGGGATGCGCGTATGTCCTGGAGCTTTGAAAAAGGGGCAGGAAGGGGCGGGAAGGGGCTGGCGCATGCAAGATACGCCTGCAAGATGCAGGCGTAAAAAATAAAATAAGGTAGGGGGGATTTAGGTAGGGCTGGGGGGTGGGTTAGATAGGGGAAGGGAGGGGAAGGTGGGAGGGAGTGAAAGAAAAGTCCCCTCCAAGGCCGCTCCGATTTCAGAGCGGCCTTGGAGGGAACGGGGAAAGCCATCGGGGCTCCCCTAGGGCTCGGCGTGCACAAGTTGCACAAGTGTGCACCCCCTTGTGCGCACCGACCCCAGATTTTATAACATGTGCGCGGCAGCGCGTGCATGTTATAAATTTGGGTGTACATTTGTGCGCGCCGGTTAGCATGCACAAATGTACCCTGCGCGCGTAGGATTAAAAATCTGCCCCATAATATATTACATGTATCTATGGATGGAATGTGGCTATTTTGAAATGTTTGAATGATATACCAGTAGACTATGTGAGTTGTGCTTGCATGGCATAGAGTCCAACAGGATAAGGATCCTGCAAGAGACTAAATGTACAATAGAATCTTTATGGGTAGAAATCCCATGTGTGTTGGGAAGAGTATAGCTATAAGAGTATATACTTCCATCCACCAGGTCAAAATGATGAGATGGATAATGAAATGCTAAGAGAAATTATGGAAGCTTACCAAATTGGTAGTGCAGTAATAACGGGAGATTTCAATTACCCCAATATTGACTGGGTAAATATAACATCAGGACATGCTAGTGAGATAAAGTTCCTGGATGAAATAAATGACAGTTTTATGGAGCAATTGGTTCAAGAACCAATGAGAGAGGGAGCTATTTTAGATCTAATTCTTAGTGGAGCGCAGGATTTGATGAGAAAGAAAATGGTGGTGGGGCCACTTGGCGGTAGTGATCATAACGTGATCAAATTTGAATTAATAACTGGAAGAGGGACAATAAATAAATTCCTGGCTCTAGCACTAGATTTTCAAAAGGAAAACTGATAAAATGAGAAAAATTTGAAAAAATTGAAAGGTTCAGCTACAAAGGTTAAGATTGTACAACAGGCATGTAGAAGGTTAAAAAATATCATCTTAGAAGCGCAGTCCAGATGTATTCCACTCATTAAGAAAGGTGGAAGGAAGGCCAAATGATTGCCAGTATGGTTAAAAGGTGAGGTGAAAGAGGCTTATTTTAGCCAAAAGGTCTTCCTTCAAAAATTGGAAGAAGGATTCATCTGAAGAAAATAGAAAAAGCATAAGCATTGGCATGTTAAATGTAAAACATTGATAAGACAGTCTAAAAGCGAATTTGAAAAGAAATTGGCACTAGAGGCCCAAACTCATAATAAAAACGTTTTATAAAATATCCTAAGCAGGAAGCCTGTGAGGGATTCAGTTGGACCATTAGATGATTGAGGGGTTTAAGGGGCACTTAGGAAAGATAAGGCCATTGTAGAACGACTAAATTAATTCTTTGCTTTGGTGACTACTGAGGAGGATGTTGGGGAAATACCTGTTCTGGAAGTGGTTTTCAAGGGTGATGATTCAGTTGAACTGACCCAAATGACAGTGAACCTGGAAGATGTACTATGTCAGACTGACAAACTGAAGAGTAGCAAATCACCTGGACTGGATGGTATACATCCCAGGGTTCTGAAAGAACTAAAAAATGAAATTTCAGACCTATTACAATTAATTTGTAATCTATCATTAAAATGATCCGTTGTACCTGATGTCTGGAAGGTGGCTAATGTAACCCCGATATATAAAAAGATGATCTGGGAAACTATAGACTTGTGAGCCTGACTTGAGTGCCAGGGAAAATCGTGGAAACTATTCTAAAGAACAAAATCACAGAACATCTAGACAGACATGATTTAATGGGACACAGCCAGTATGGATTTACCAAGGGAAGTCTTGCCTCACAAATCTGCTACATTTGTCTGAAGCAGTGAATAAACATGTGGATAAAGTTGAACCAGTAGATGTGGTGTATTTGGATTTTCAGAAGGCATTTGACAAAGTCCCTCATGAGAGGCTTCTAAGAAAACTAAAAAGTCATGGGATAGGAGAAGATGTCCTTTTGTGGATTGCAAATTGTTTAAAGTCAAGAAACAGAGTAGGATTAAATGGTCTGTTTTCACAGTGGAAAAAGGTAAATAGTGGAGTGCCTCAGGGATCTGTACTTGATCAGGTGATTTTTAATATATTTATAAATGATCTAGAAAGAGGTATGATGAATGAGGTTATCAAATTTGCAGATGATACAAAATTATTTAGAGTAGTTAAATCAGAATTGGATTTTGATAAATTGCAGGAGGATCTGCGAGACTGGAAAATTGGGGGTCCATATGGCAGATGAAATATAATTTGGACAAGTGCAAGGTGATGCATATAGGGAAAAATAACCCATGCTATAGCTACATGATGTTAGATTCCATTTTAGGAGTTACCACCCAGGAAAGAGATCTGGGCGTCGTAGTTGGAATTTTATTGAAATTGTTGGTTCAATGTTTTGTGGCGGTTAAAAAAGCAAATAGAATGTTAGGAATTATTATTAGACAAATAAAACAGAGGATGTCATAATGCCTCTGTATCGCTCAATGGTTAGACCGCACCTTTAATACTGTGTGCAATTCTGGTTGCCGCACAGGGGTGGATTGGCCTATCGGGGGATCGGGCATCCCCCGGTGGGTCGGTTGCTCTGGTCACGTGGTCTGCCGAGCACGGCTGCGACAGATCCACGCCACGCCTGGGCAGAAAATCCCCGGGCCAATCCTTACCTGGAATCCGCCCCTGTTGCCGCATCTTAAAAAAGATATAGTTACACTAGAGCAGGGGTCCCCAAACTTTTTACACAGGAGGCCAGTTCACTGTCCCTCAGACCGTTGGAGGGCCGGACTATAAAAAAAACTATGAACAAATCCCTATGCACACTGCACATATCTTATTTTAAAGTAAAAAAAACAAAACAGGAACAAATACAATATTTAAAATAAAGAACAAGTAAATTTAAATCAACAAATTGACTAGTATTTCAATGGGAACTAGGGGCCTGCTTTTGGCTAATGAGATGGTCAATGTCATATTTGTCACTGCTAGCCGTAACAAGTGATGCAAGTGTGCATCAGTTAGTCTAGATCTGGTTGGAGATTTCAGATGTTTCATTCTGGAAAAAGTCTGTTCACAGACATAAGTGCTGCCAAAGATGGTTGCCATTTTGAGTGCATGGTTCCTGAGATTAGGATATGTCTCAGAGGGGAGAGATGCATAGAAATTAGGCAAGCTGCTTGACTTGAATGCGTCTTTCAGAGAGTCACAATTCTGCAGTTCAGCAAGTTCCATTTGGTAAATTGTATCCACATTTTCAATGTCAATAGAAAATGGGTTACGGAAAAGCTGTATGTCCTGTTCATGGAGATGAAGCTCTTTAAATCTGAATTGGAACGCCTTTTGCAACTTTTCCAGTGAACCCACACATGTTTCTTTTGGGAATGCAATCAAGGGTTTTTCCGCTAACAGATTTTGAGTTAAGGGGAGATGGCAGAAATTTTCCTCCTTCACTTGTTTGATAAGGAGGCCTAATTTTACTTCAAATGCTTTCACATGTGATTGCATATCACAGATGAGCTTCCCTTTTCCTTGAAGTTGCACATTGAAACTGTTGAGTAGCTCTGTTACATCTGTCAGAACGTCAAGGTGCCATTTCCATTCTGCATCATTGAGCTCTGGTACTTCTTTGTTTTTTGAAAGCATAAAAGCTGTAATCTGTGGAAGTAAGTCATAGAAATGTCTCAAAACTCTCCCTCGACTTAGCCAACGGACTTCTGTGTGGTACAGAACATCTTCATAGGCAACATTTAGCTCAGACAGAAATTCCTGAAATTGTCTGTGGTTTAGTGCATTAGCTCTAATGAAGTTAACACAAGATACCACAATTTTCATGAGTCCCACTTCAGTGATTTACTACATAGCGCTTGTTGGTGGATGAGGCAGTGTATGGCTATTGGATGAGAATGGTTACGTTTGTCCATCTCTTGGTTAATGCGAGCAATTACTCCTTTCTTGGACCCCACCATGCTAGGAGTACCATCAGTTGTCACACTGGCTAGTTTAGCCCAGTCCAGCTCCAAATCCTTCACAGTTTGGGATACCTTTTCATAGATATCCTCTCCTGTAGTTGTTCCTTTGATGCTTTGCAGTGCAGCAAGCTCTTCTGTGACTTCGAAATTGTCATTCGTCCCACGAATAAAAATTAGAAGTTGTGCAGAATCACGAACATCATTGTTCTCGTGGAGTGCCAAGGAAAAATAGGAAAGTTTTCTTGCGGAGTTTTGTGAATGCTGATGCAAATTGTCTCCCATTTCTTCAATCCTTCGTGTAATTGTAGATCGTGAAAGACTAACTGTACTAAATAAGTCTGCCTTTTCTGGGCACATCTCTTTGGCAACAGAAAGAAGGCACTCTTTAACAAATTCTCCCTCCACGAATGGTTTGCCAGTGCACGCTATTAGCTTGGCAACTTGAAAACTTGCTCGCAGTGATGAAATATTTAGCTGCTTCTGCTTCACAAAAGTATTTTGCTGAGTTGTCAATGTATTTTTCAGTTTTAATATTTTATCTTTTCTCACATCTCCGACCAAACAATCATATTTATCTTTATGTTGAGTTTGATAGTGTCGACGCAAATTGTATTCTTTGAACACAGACACTATATTCTGGCATATCAATCACACAGCTCTTTCCTTGTACTGCATGAAAAAGTAATCATAAGTCCACTGTTCTATGAATATCCGACATTCCAAGTCAATTTTTCTCTTTCTTGACGTCATTGTTTCCTAGGGATTCAAAATTGCTATTAGTAAAATACCAATAGATATATATATACAGCCCTACAAAAACAATATACCAACAATAATTTTGCCCACACAGAGGCATACAGACTGCACTGCCCATCAATGCAGTCTGATCTGTGTCCATCAATGCAGCCTTCCCAGTCCACATCATTTCAGCCTCACCAGTGGCCATATTGGTGGAATTCCACTTTTACCTCAGGCTCACACTGGTGTGGTGATGTGGGGCACCGCAGTCGCAGACCGGATGTGCGTCATATGACACGCTTCCGGAGCCGTGACGTGTGCGCCCTGCGTCACCGGAAGTAGTACTGTACGTGAGCAACGTCGCGCTTTGCGGCGCCGCCACGTACAGTACTCCAGGAGCACAGGATGCGGATGCATCCTGTGCTCCTCTCACTGACCACCAATGAAAGAGGTGCCCCTTCCGGAAGTGCGGCGAGGGCCAGATAAATGGCCTCAGGGGGCCGCATGCGGCCCACGGGCCGTAGTTTGGGGACCCCTGCACTAGAGAAAGTACATAAAAGGGTGGCCAAAATGATAAAAGGCATGGAATGGCTCCCTTATGAGGAAAGGCTAAAGAGGTTAAGGCTGTTCAGTTTGGAGAAGGGGCAGCTGAGGTGGGATATGGTAAAGTATTATAAAATCATGAAAGGATTTGAATGGGTAAATGTGAAATGGTTATTTACTCTTTTAGTTAATACAAGGAATAGGGGGCATTCCATGAAGTTAGCAAGTAGCATACTTTTTCACTCAATGCACAATTAAGCTCTGGAATTCATTACTAGTGAATGTGGTTATGGCAGCTAGTATAACTGAGTTTAAAAAAATCCTATATAAGTTCCTGAGGAAAAGTCAATAAATTGCTTTAATCAATTGGGAATAGCCATTGCTTATTGCCAGCATTAGTAGCATTGGATCTATTTAATGTTTGGGTACTTGCCAGGTATTTGTGATTTGGATTTACCACTGTTGGAGACAGGATATTGGGCTTGATGGACCCTTGGTCTGACCCAGTATGCCATATCTTCTGTTCTCATGTTCTTATATAAAACCCTGTCTTCCAGCCGTGAAGCCCCAGGGGCCAGCAGTGCAGCCCAAGGGGCCAGCAGCACAGACCTAGCTATCAGTGCAACCTTGCAGCTGGATGCTCAACCTCAGTGGAGTGAGGAAGAGGAGCAGCAGCATCAGTTGCCAGAATAGCACCAGCTACAACAACCCCTTGGCTCACCCCCACAGTTCGATAAAAGCCTAAACCTTTCCAGCTTCTCGGAGGTGACATCCCTGCCATGGGAGGAAGCTGAACTGTCCCCACCTGCCTCCAGCATGCCACATTACCAGCGGGATGCACCAGACACTCAGCCAGATCAGCCAACCAACCCAGACATGCTAGCATTGGAGCCACAGACTGAGCCTCAGCCACCACTAACATAGTACCAGCATCACCATAGTGGACATTCCATGACACACTCGACCGCATGGAGAGAAGGCATGGGCTCCACCTGCATCATAAATGGGCAGAGATGGTGCGGTTGATAAGGGCTCAGATCAGCCACACCAACACCATGCAGGCGCAGACAGCAGCCCTTACACGGGGCCTAATCACTATCTCTATCTTTAACAACAATTTGATATCTGCCATAAATACAGCTCATTCAACAATTGCCAGAGCCTGCACCCATGCCATCTCCATCCTCTCAGGAGTCCACTCAAAGCAGCAGTTATGGTTCTTAGGATGGCCCAGGGGTAGGTTCACAAAGAAATGCCACCACCAAACTATTGGTGAAAAGGCACATGAGGCCCCAAATTTTAAAGGGTCAAAAATTTCACTCAAAGATGACTTGCCCAAGCAAGCCAGGTTGGTACTCTCCAGAGAGTTCTTGTGCTGGCTAGATGGAAGAAGACTGTCCGGTCCTGATCCTGCTACTTGAGCTTTGCTTCCATCAGCCTTAGGCAGTATCCTTTGAATGCATTCTTTCAATATGAACTTTCTGGGTCTTCTCTTGAACTTTGCTGCTATGGCATTTAGGCTGTCCCCTTTGAGTGCACTCTTTCAACATGGCTGTCTGGGCCTTTGCTTGTCATCACATACTTGTGTGCTGACATCAACTGTAACCTTAGAGCTGTACTCTAGCTATTGGGTTGCCTCTTCCACTTTCTAGGTTCTTTTCAGTAATGATGATTTTGCAAAAGGATAAGATCATAACACCATATATGTCATATTACCATTTATAAAAATTATGTTTATCTCCACTAAATATGCTAGTCATTTCAGTTCCAATGTCATGTGCTATTTGATATCAGGTCCTTGCAGATTGTGATTACCAAAGATGTTGACTTGCTTTGATTCTGTTTACTACAATTATTTAATAAAGTGATCACATACTTTTAAATTTCATTTTCTGGATGTGTCTTTTCATTTTGTGGTTTTTGTCTTGAAAGTTCACTAGGTAAAGATTTGGGACCCTCATGAACTTGCATGCTAGAGTGCCATTGGCCATTCCAACTAGGCACATTTCTTATATGCAAAACCATATGGCCTAGGTCATAAAACTGAAAGCTCATTGTATGCTTCCCAAGGAACACAGCAAGAGCAAAACAGGAAACTCCTTACTGTGAAGTTTCACAAGTGGCTCATATTGCCTTTTCCAGAAAGCATATTCTTAGCTAACTCTTGGTTAAATGGGCATGTAAGTGAGATGGCCACTATCTAGTTAGTGTTCACCTCCATATGCTGTACAGTGGAAGAGATGTAGAAATGCTTGGCTAGAGATGCTTTGCAATGTCTTCACTCTGTTGGTGATCAATCAGTTGTATAGTTATGCGATTGTCATAGTGCAGCTATAACAAATCATTGGCCTCTTTCATTGTCAAGATCTATCCTCTGATCAAACAAAGGGCCTTGTCTCTGGGTCTAGCACCGAATGCTGTCATTACATAAGTCTTTAGTCAGAAGCCTATTTTAAAATTACCTAAAGCACTAGGTCTTTTTCATCTCTAGAGAGCAGAAATGTCCAGTTGCAGGTGTCAGACCCATAGAGTACATAGTGTATACTAATTACCCCACAAGAGATTACTTAGGGTCACTTACTTGTGTCTTCACTCCACTTAAAATGCACTCAATAAAAAAAAGTTTTTTTAGGTATGACAGTTTAAAAAAACCATGTCATCTCCTTGTAGCCTGCTAGAAGACCATGTCATCTCAGAAAGTGGCCTCTATGAAAAGCTCATAGAGACTGCTGTGTAACAACTGAGGAGCAGTCATGGAGGTGTAGAGGATAGAGATTGCCCACTGCCCATGAGCAGACAGTGATGAGGCCTGCTGTTTCATGGGACCAGGCAGACTTCAAGAGACTGGCTCCCACACCTGTACTGCCTTGGGTTGTTATTGATCTGTATATATTTCTTAGTTAAGGCTGATATCTGTGTGAGAAAGAGATTTGTTATTGACTCATGAGGTCATCAGCTGACAACACTTTCTCCAGCCTTAATGCTATTCACAGAGCTGATGAGTGAGAGTTTATCAGCATACCTGCCTTGGTCTCGGTAGCCACAAAGTCTAAATTGCTCAAAAACCACAGGATACTCATCCTATAGGACAGTAACTTTGCTATGTTGGCCATAAATTATGGCAGCCATGTGGACATGCAAGGGCCTTCAACCTAAAAAATCCTAAAAGGTTACAATTCTGCTTGGAAAATGACCACTCTGCTAGCTTGTCTCCCCTGGAGTCCTCAGTCTATGTGTTTTAAGGGTGGCCACAGATAGGTTAAGGACTGTAACTGCTACTAGCAATCAGAACAAACTACTCTGCAGATTTTCTATGTATCTATATAAAGTAGGACAACATGACTAGCCCTGAGATGGACCGGCAAAAGGTCTTGCTGTGCCCTGACATCTTAATATTTCCCAATGGCTAGCTGTGACATGTCTTGTCACAGCTTTGTCTTGCAATGAGGTGAACCATTTGTTATGTGGCATGTGAATGGTATTATAGTTATCACTAAATAAACTCTGACCTATACACTTCAGAGTGACTTTCAATAACATGTGAGGGCATGACACCATCCTATTCCCAATCCAGCCTTCAGATAGTCAGACCAGCATCCTTGTATAGCCTCCCCGAGCAGCTAACATAACCAACATGAGAGCCCAAGAGTCAAGGCCCTTACCATCTGTACATGAGAGTTTACTTTTTGCTTATTTAGGTATAGCAGGGTCCAGCGTTGCATGGTCTTATACAACCCCTATGAAATATGCTAGCTTGCAATGACCTGTGAGAAATTTGGGATTGTCACGATATTTGACATTTGCCACCCAAAAGGCTGTAAGGGGTAGATTTTCAAAGGGTTACGTGCGTAGGTTACGCGCGTAACCCCCGAAAACCTACCCCAAACCCCCCTGCATGTGCCGAGCCTTTCTTGCATAGGCTGCTGGCGCACACAAAGCCCCGGAATGCGCGTAAGTCCCGGGGCTTTCCTGGGGGGGGCATGTCAGGGGCGTGTTGGGGGGCATGTTGCGGCCGGTGCGTCATCGGAGGCGTGTCAGGGGGCTTGTCGGGGGCGTGTCACAGCCGGCGCATCAGCGGGGGCATTCTGGGGGCGTGGCCGCGGCCTCCAGACTAGCCCCTGGACTGGACCATGGCACGCCGGCAGCCAGCCCGGCGCGCACAAGTTACACCTGCCTTGGGCAGGCGTAACTTGTGCGACAAAGGTAGGGGGGATTTAGATAGGGCTGGGGGGGGGGGTGGGTTAGGTAGGGGAAGGGAGGGGAAGGTGTGGGAGGTGGAAGGAAAGTTCCCTCCGAGACCGCTCCGATTTCGGAGCAGCCTCAGAGGGAACGGAGGCAGGCTGCGCGGCTCGGCGCGTGCAGGCTGCCGATTTTGGGCAGCCTTGCGCGCGCCAACCCAGGATTTTAACAGATACGTGCGGCTATGCGCGCATCTATTGAAATACGCCGTACTTTTGTTTGCGCCTGGTGCGCGAACAAAAGTACGCGTGCGCGTAGTTTTATAAAATCTGCCCCTAAGTGAAGGCCTGATATATGAGCACTCTTATGTCAGCAGTGCCTTAGATACAGCTGAGGAACTTGTGTCTTTGCAGGCCCATGTGACACAATCATCTGATGTACCTTTAGATATATTCAGATGCACACTGTAATATGTTGAGTCTATGATTGATGATTGTAACTGTCAACTTATAGCTTCAGGCTGTGCCGTTAAGAAGCTGAGCTACTTTAGAACAGAGGTCCCCAACCTTTTTTGCACCAGGGACCGGCTTCAAGCAAGACCATTTTTCCATGGCCCGGCAGGGCAGGGTGGGGGTGGGGCAGGGGCGGGGCTTTGGTCATTTGGGGCGGGGTTATGGAGGGGGTTGGATTTTAGTGCACACTTATTTAATTATGACATTTATAATGTGAATGTGACTCAACTCACCATAGGTTCTCACATGCATGACACACTGACCCATGATCGTCACGGGGCTAGATGTAAAAGTACAGTTTGTATCCACAGGAACCCCCCTGACCCACAATAATGGATGTAAAGCAGAATTATGACATTCCCCATACAACTCACCCTACAAAAAAGATATTCTGGTTCTGGTGACATCTCAGTAACAGCAACTCAAACTCCTTCTACTTCCAGGCTCAATAGCCCTACTTATGAAAAGACAGCAGTTTACCACCAATGCATGTTCTCTTGAGAAAACACAACAAATAAGACCGATACAAACGCTTACATGCAAGCAAAATATCTCATCTCGGTAACAGACACAGAACCGACCTAACATACTCCCAGGATCTGTAGTAATGCACATAAACTAATCCGCACACAGTTACACCTGTATTATGGAATACACTCAAACAGGAGCAAACCTATCTATGAAAAGGCAACACTACAAATATTAAATCAGGTCCTAAAAACCAATACACCTCTTATTAGGAAAACAGAACTAGCAAGCAGCTATAGATCCCCACAGAGAAATAATTGTAAAACTATACTAATAAGCAGAATAAATGTTTCAAAACAGCTATGAACAGAATAACATCCAACAATTAAAAACTCATAAAAACTATTAAACATTCTCCAAACACCAATAAAATATTTCAAAAAAGCAGTCATCACACAATTAAAATGGCAGTCAAGAAAAATAAACTTAAAAAGCCACCTTTACTTACCCCCTCCAGCAGCTGTCTTACTTCCCTTCCGTGGCACACACCAGAAGCAGCAGTAGAAGCTAAGCTCTATACTCATGGTCCTCTTCCTTAATGCCCATGTCTCTCACACACACACACCATACCAGTCATGCCCTCATGACCAGTTTCTGTCTCTCACACACCAATCATCTCCCAGTCTTTGACAAACACACCAGTCACCTTCCTGAACAGCTTCTCTCAGGCCATACACACACACACAGGCTTCCCACTCCCGTGTTCTACTTACATATATGGGCTTCTCACTCTCATAATCACTTTCTCTGTCTCTCTCTCTCTCACACACTCACTCACCAGTCTCTCACTCCCATGCTTGTTCTCTCCACATGCACAGGCTTCTCATTCCCATAATCACTTTCTTTCTCTCTCTCTCACACACACACACACTCACCAGTCTCTCACTCCCATGTTCTCTTTCAGATATACAGGTTTCTCCCTCAAATGATGTGTCTCAAACACACCCAGGTTTCTCACTCCCATGCTCACTCTTCACATGCACAGGCTTCTCATTCCCATAATCACTTTATTTCTCTCTCTCACACCAGTCACCTGATATCGCTCATGCATACACACACACACACAGACTTCCCACTCCAGTGTTCTCTTTCAGATATACAGGCTTCTCCCTCCCATGCTGTGTCTCACACACACCCAGGTTTCTCACTCCCATGCTCACTCTCTTCACATGCACAGGCTTCTCATTCCCATAATCACTTTCTCTCTGTTACACACACACCAGTCTCTCTCATTTCCATGCCCACTCTCCACGTGCACAGGCTTCTCATTCCCTGAATCACATTCTCTCACATTCACACACACCAGTCTTTTTCTCTCACACACACCGTCACCTTTCCAAGCAGTCTCTCTCTCTCATGCATGCACACTCACCCAGGTTTCTCACTCCTATGCTTTCTTTCACCCCCACAACACCAGGCTTCTTACGCCCATGCTTTCCCACATACCCAGACTTCTCATTTCCATGCTTTTTCTCTCTCACACACACATCAGTCACCTCCCTGACTAATGTCTCACACTCTCACATACACATCAGTCATCTCCCTGAGCAATCACTTTCATTGTCTCTCACATACACACACACATCAGCTCTCTGACCAGTCAATCACACACAGGCTGGCTGGCTGCTTCTCTCTCTTTCTCTCACTCACTTCCTCTCCCCCCCAGGAGCACAAATGGGAGCTGCAGCAGCCCCCGCAGGCCAAGAAAGAGGAATCCCATCGGCTGCGAGAGGCTCATGCTGCTGTCTCCTTTCTCGATTACCAGCTGCTTCAATTGCTCGGGGGCCGATGCTGCAGCCACCGCTGCTACTTTATCACGCGGCATGGCTCTTTCTCCTTCCCGTGCACCGCTCTGTGTATCACTTCCTGTTCCGGGTCACGGGAGGGGGGGAGCAGGCGCGGGAAGAAGAAAAGGCCAGCCGCGGGTACCACAGCTTTTTCTAGCACCGCTGCCGTTCCCACTGGGCTGGAACGTGCTGACAGCCTGGCGGAAACGGCAGCGGGAGAGACCGGGAGCGCGCGACACACCTGCCGGTGCTTGGCGGCGCCGCGGACCGGCAAAAAACTCCCAAGGCTCGGTCCCGGTCCGCGGACCGGTGGTTGGGGACCCCTGCTTTAGAACACTTAGCTCCATGTCCTATGTCCTGCTGAAGTTCCATCACACCAATGCAACTATCTTGCCAACATATGAGGATTAGGAAATACGTAGCTGAGGCAAGCAAGAAGGCGCAAGCTATGGCAACATATTTACACTGTGTTGGCAGTCCTACACAAACACTATGGTGGTGACACGTGACTCTTTTAAACTAACAATCTATCTGAATACATTAGGACAGCCACATCTCTTTGGTGTTAGGTTTATTTGGGATCTATTCTGTCTACTACTGTCTGTTGCACCTATTGTTCCATTATAACAATGTTGCCTAACTAGGCCTAAGTGGTTTCTGTTACATATTGATCCAGACATAGTGTTACAGTTTTGGCTGCAGTGCAACCGCCTCACCACCAGGGGTCCCTCTAGTGCTGGCTCTCCTGACAGGCCCAGGCCATCTCCCCTGTCCACTCTATGTTCTGGGTTGGCCCTTATAACCCTGCCTGACAGTTCCCTCGGTGCTTCGGCATCGAGCTCACCTGGGCTCCCTGCTCTAGCCCTGCGCGGCCTTCGGGCCTTTCCTTGCCCTGCGCAGCCTTCGGGCCTTTCCTTGCCTTGCGCGGCCTTCGGGCCTTCTTCCTCGCTTTTCTTACCTGGCCTACGGGCCTTCTGACCTGCCTGCTCTGCTTACGGTGTGTGGCCTACGGGCCTTCTGTGTATGTGTGGCCTACGGGCCTTCTGACCTGCTTGCCCTGACTACGGTGTGTGGCCTACGGGCCTTCCGTGTGTATGTGTGGCCTACGGGCCTTCTGACCTGCCTGCTCTGCTTTCGGTGTGTGGCCTACGGGCCTTCTGTGTGTGTGTGTATGGCCTACGGGCCTTCTGACCTGCCTTGCCCTGCTTACGGTGTGTGGCCTACGGGCCTTCTGTGTGTGTGTGGCCTACGGGCCTTCTCTGCCTTGCCTTGCTTACTGTGTGTGGCCTACGGGCCTTCTGTGTGTGTGTGGCCTACGGGCCTTCTGACCTGCCTTGCCCTGACCCAGCCTGAACCCAGACACTGCTTCTTGCCGCCTGCCCTGACCCAGCCTAGACCCAGACACTGCTACTTGCCGCCTGCCCTGACCCAGCCTGAACCCAGACACTGCTACTTGCCGCCTGCCCTGACCCAGCCTGGAACCAGACACTGTTTCTAGCCATTCCTGTCTCTCTCCACCTGGAGCCACCCTGCTGAGTGGTGTTCACGACTCCTGACCGGAGCCCAAGCGTAACAGTATGCCGAAGCCATCAAATTTCCAGGTGAAGAGATAGGTCTTGGTACTACCGGTGAGCCAATTTTTTCTTTTTCCTTCTACTCACATTATGCCTCAGCCTCCAAGTTTTTATGTCTGTGCTTGTTGCCAGACTTTGAATTATCCCAGTTACAAGAACTGTCTTGCCTGTCAACTCTCAGACCAAGAACACTGGGTATGCAGTGGTTGTCATAAGAGGAACGTCTCAGTCTATCAGGAATGTTTAAATTGTTTAAATCCTAAACCAGGGTGGTGGAAATGCTCCTGTCTTCCGTGTCTGTTACCACCAGGCAAACCCTGCCCCCGTTGTTCTGCTTTAGGATCAGCTGTTCCATTAGAAAAAACAATCAGCTCTCCTAACCGGTATTCTGCTTCTGGCTCCACTAAAACAGACATTTTAGCTGGCAGTTTGTGGATAGAAAAACCCAGGACTTACCTGGCCAAGAAGGTTTCTGTGACACCAGTGCTAGAGCCTCAGGAACAGGTTTCTCTCAAACGGAGAGAGTTGATTAACTCTAGCAGGGCTCTGCTTCCCACAGCTGCTGTTGAGACACTAATGAGCACATTACCTAGACGTCCTAGAACTGCCTGTGCCTTCTCTAAACTGCTCCTCCAGAAACAAAATAAGGAGCCTCAGAGTTTGGCTCGGGGTATCAAGCCCACAGCAGTGCAATCTGTGTCTTCTATGTGCACTGCTTCTAACCTTGCTGCTCTGCCATCTGAGCCTGTTTCATCACCCCAAGAGGGGGCCAAGCCTGCTGCGTCGCCCCAAGAGGGGGGCCAAGCCTGCTGCATCGCCCCAAGAGGGGTCCGAGCCTGCTGCATCGCCCCAAGAGGGATCCAAGCCTGCTGCATCACCCCAAGAGGGGGCCGAGCCTGCTACATCACCCCAAGAGGGGGCCGAGCCTGCTACATCACCGCAAGAGGGGGCCGAGCCTGCTGCATCACCCCAAGAGGGGTCCGAGCCTGCTGCATCGCCCCAAGAGGGATCCAAGCCTGCTGCATCACCCCAAGAGGGGGCCGAGCCTGCTACATCACCCCAAGAGGGGGCCGAGCCTGCTGCATCACCCCAAGAGGGGGCCAAGCCTGCTGCATCGCCCCGAGGAGGATCCATGCCTGCTGCATCACCCCAAGAGGGGTCCGAGCCTGCTGCATCGTCCCAAGAGGGATCCAAGCCTGCTGCATCACCCCAAGAGGGGGCCGAGCCTGCTACATCACCCCAAGAGGGGTCCGAGCCTGCTGCATCGCCCCAAGAGGGATCCAAGCCTGCTGCATCACCCCAAGAGGGGGCCGAGCCTGCTACATCACCCCAAGAGGGGTCCGAGCCTGCTGCATCGCCCCAAGAGGGATCCAAGCCTGCTGCATCACCCCAAGAGGGGGCCGAGCCTGCTACATCACCCCAAGAGGGGGCCGAGCCTGCTGCATCGCCCCAAGAGGGATCCAAGCCTGCTGCATCACCCCAAGAGGGGACCGAGCCTGCTACATCACCCCAAGAGGGGGCCGAGCCTGCTACATCACCCCAAGAGGGGGCCGAGCCTGCTGCATCACCCCAAGAGGGGGCCAAGCCTGCTGCATCGCCCCGAGGAGGATCCACGCCTGCTGCATCGCCCCAAGAGGGATCCAAGCCTGCTGCATCACCCCAAGAGGGGGCCAAGCCTGCTTCATCGCCCCGAGAGGGGTCCAAACCTGCTACAACGCCCGGAGAGGTGTTCGAGCCTGCTTCATCGCCCCGAGAGGGGTCCGAACCTGCTACAATGCCCCGAGAGGGGTCCGAGCCTGCTTCATCGCCCCGAGAGGGGTCCGAGCCTGCTTCATCGCCCCGAGAAGGGTCTGAGCCTGCTACAACGCCCGGAGAGGTGTTCGAGCCTGCTTCATCGCCCCAAGAGGGGTCCGAACCGGCTACAACACCCGGAGAGGTGTTCGAGCCTGCTTCATCGCCCCGAGAGAGGTCCGAACCTGCTACAACGCCCCGAGAGGGGTCCGAGCCTGCTTCATTGCCCCGAGAGGGGTCCGAGCCTGCTTCATCGCCCCGAGAAGGGTCTGAGCCTGCTACAACGCCCGGAGAGGTGTTCGAGCTGCTTCATCGCCCCGAGAGGTGTTCGAGCCTGCTTCATCGCCCCGAGAGGGGTCCGAACCGGCTACAACGCCCGGAGAGGTGTTCGAGCCTGCTTCATCGCCCCGAGAGGGGTCCGAACCTGCTACAACGCCCGGAGAGGTGTTCGAGCCTGCTTCATCGCCCCGAGAGGGGTCCAAGCCTGCTTCATCGCCCCGAGAGGGGTCCGAACCTGCTATAATGCCCGGAGAGGTGTTCCAGCCTGCTGTTTCATCCCGAGAGGGGCCCGAGCCTGCTGCACTACCCCGAGACGAGCCTGCTAAACCGGTCCTGCTGCCACCCCCGGAGGGGCTCAAACCGGGTACCACTAACAGACTTTCTGACTCAGCCATCTGAGCCTGTTGAATTGCTCCAGCTGTTGCTGCCCTCGGAGGGGTCTGATTTCATTTTTGAGTACCCCCTGCTAAGGTGGGACCCAGGAGGAGGGGGAGGCCTTGCGGAGGGGGTACTGTTACAGTTTTGGCTGCAGTGCAACCGCCTCACCACCAGGGGTCCCTCTAGTGCTGGCTCTCCTGACAGGCCCAGGCCATCTCCCCTGTCCATTCTATGTTCTGGGTTGGCCCTTATAACCCTGCCTGACAGTTCCCTCGGTGCTTCGGCATCGAGCTCACCTGGGCTCCCTGCTCTAGCCCTGCGCGGCCTTCGGGCCTTTCCTTGCCTTGCCCTGCGCGGCCTTCGGGCCTTTCCTTGCCTTGCCTTGCGCGGCCTTCAGGCCTTCTTCCTCGCTTTTCTTACCTGGCCTACGGGCCTTCTGACCTGCCTGCTCTGCTTACGGTGTGTGGCCTACGGGCCTTCTGTGTATGTGTGGCCTACGGGCCTTCTGACCTGCTTGCCCTGACTACGGTGTGTGGCCTACGGGCCTTCCGTGTGTATGTGTGGCCTACGGGCCTTCTGACCTGCCTGCTCTGCTTTCGGTGTGTGGCCTACGGGCCTTCTGTGTGTGTGTGTGGCCTACGGGCCTTCTGACCTGCCTTGCCCTGCTTACGGTGTGTGGCCTACGGGCCTTCTGTGTGTGTGTGGCCTACGGGCCTTCTCTGCCTTGCCTTGCTTACTGTGTGTGGCCTACGGGCCTTCTGTGTGTGTGTGGCCTACGGGCCTTCTGACCTGCCTTGCCCTGACCCAGCCTGAACCCAGACACTGCTACTTGCCGCCTGCCCTGACCCAGCCTAGACCCAGACACTGCTACTTGCCGCCTGCCCTGACCCAGCCTGAACCGAGACACTGCTACTTGCTGCCTGCCCTGACCCAGCCTGGAACCAGACACTGTTTCTAGCCATCCCTGTCTCTCTCCACCTGGAGCCACCCTGCTGGGTGGTGTTCACGACTCCTGACCGGAGCCCAAGCGTAACACATAGGACCTGTGACTAAAAGAAAGATAGAGATGACACCAGCTAGAACCACTATGCTGGACTGTCTTCCATGGAAGGGGAAGGCAAAATAGCATTGTGCAACTCTTTGCTGAGCTGGATGCCAGTCCATATGGTCACACCAGCTCCTGCAGGGGGACATGGGGGATCCTCAGGTAGATGAGGAGGGATGTCTACTGGGATGCCATACTATAGATGCAGATTATGGAATATACAGCAGAGCAACACTATCTCAGTGACTCTGGGTGAGGCATACGTTAAAGCTCCCTCCATTTTATCCAAACAGCAAAATCTACTTTTGAGAACTGCGAAGGTGCGTTCTATGACACAGTGGGTAGAACATAAGGCCTCGCTGTACCTCATCTCCACTGGTGTGTTCAGAAGAGTGACGGGTACAAGAAGACAGGTCCTGCAACCATAGCTGGAATCTCCTGTGCCAAAGAGAAAACAGCAGCGTCATTCACACCGTTGTGACTTATCTTGCTGCCAACACACAGCATATTATAAGTCACTAGAATCGAAGCTCTATCTTGATGTAAGGCATACAAAACTTTTCCAAAACCTTAGTCCATGCTGCCTTTTACAGGAATACTATATGTATGCTATAGCACTTTTTTATGCTGTGTCAGATTTTCATGGATGGAAACATGCATCTGGGGTTCGTAAAAAATGTGTGCATGTCACTCACAAGCAAGCAATCTTTACCCAGTTCTAACACTCCTTTAACACTGAAGCTGTACATCACAGCTTCCACACATGTCATTGCAGAAAGACATTAACCTCGTGGTATGATTGTTAATGACTCTGGCTGTTCAGCAGTATGTCCTCCAGAGATACATGTTTGTCAGACATTACACACTGAATAGGAATGTCCCAAAAGGCTATTCCCATATCTTCCATTGAACATGTATACCCTCGTGATGGTAAAGACAAACTGTGGCTGACATCCTGGCTGTTAGAGCCAAAGTACCGCAGACAGGATACCGATATGGGCACTGTTAGCCGAAGATTGACAGAGCACTAATGGGGCATGCCTGACCTGAGCGTCCCTGCACTAGGGTTGTGCAGAGGGCTGCATACGTTATATTCGGTATTCGTATTCGTCGGGGAGCAGATACGTTGCATTCAGCAAGGGTGGCCCCCGATCCATTCATGCGTTCCATTCTTATTCGTTTCCCGGCTAAAATTTAATTTACAACCCCCCACCCTCTTGATCCCCCCAAGATCTGCCAAAACTCCCTGGTGGTCCAGCAGGGGTCCGGGAGCCATCTACTGCACTCACGCCATCGGCTGCCGGTATTCAAACTGGCACCAATAGCCTTTGACCTTACTACGTCACAGGGGCTACCGGTGCCATTGGTCGGCCCCTGTCACATGGTAGGAGCAATGGACGGCCGGCACCATCTTGTGCTCCTACCATGTGACAGGGGCCGACGAATGGCACCGGTAGCCCCTGTGACATACTAAGGGCAAAGGCTATCGGTGCCATTTTGAATTCCGGCAGCCGACAGCATGAGTGCAGTAGATGGCTCCCGGACCCCCGCTGGACCACCAGGGAGTTTTGCAAAGTCTTGGGGGGGGGGGTCAGGAAGGTGGGGGCTTTGTTACTATCCCCATAACACGCTCTGCTATAAGCCTAGGTGTAAACATTAATTCAGATCTTTCTCTAAAACAACACATATCCTCACTTACAAAAAAATCGTTTTTCAAACTACGTCTGTTAAAACATCTTCGTCCTCTACTATTTTACCGAGATTACAGAACCATTCTTCAATCCTTAATCTTCTCTGGCTTAGACTATTGTAATGCTCTCTTCCTAGGATTGTCAGACTCTTCACTATACCCCCTTCAACTGATCCAAAACTCTGCAGCCCGGATACTAACCAGAACATCTTTACGTCATCATATCACCCCTATTCTACAATCATTACACTGGTTACCCATAAAGTTCAGAATAAAATACAAAATTCTCTCTATTATCCATAGTTTAATTCATAACCATAATCATACTTCTACCTGGCTTTGTTCAATACTGCGCATATACAAACCGACGCGACACTTAAGATCACTTAACCAAAATTTACTAGATATCCCTTCTCCTAAACAAGCCAGATTAGACCTCACTAGAAAAAGAGCCTTTTCAATAGCCGGTCCAACACTTTGGAACACTTTACCAAACCATCTTCGCTCGATATCCAACCCTGCACATTTCAAAAAATCTCTCAAAACATATCTTTTTCAACTTGCATTCAACACGTCTTCTAATTAAACTTAATCATCAATACCGAAATTACCCTCTTAAACATAGTTACACCCATTACAATCCCATTTATACTACACATAACTACAACATACCTGCTCATTCACACGTTTCCAACTATCATACCCTTCTCCCTTCTTCCCTTTATCTCATATAATTTTTACGCTCTATTTCTCCCACTTCCCCTTCCTCCTCCCGTTCCCCTTCCCCCCCTTTTTCCCCTTTTCCCCAAAACAATAAGCCCATGGTTCCAAACTTTTTATATTTTTAATAACCTTATATACTAGCATTCTGTCTAGTTATTACCAATTTTTATGTAAAGTTTAAAAATTCCATTTTATTTTGATTATTTTATTTTTGGTTTTAAATCTGTGAACCGTTTTTGATAAAATTTCTTTTTTAAAAAACGGTATATAAATACTTTTTAAATAAATAAAATAAATAAATAAATTTGCTCCTTTAGACGGCCAAATAATTCAGTGAAGATTTGTTGTATTCGTGGGAATCACGATACGTTTCGCTTCCCCATGAATACAACGAATATGGCCCTATACGTTGCGGATTGCCAATACATTGCAAACGAATGCACACCCCTACCCTGCACTATACACCCAAAAAGATTTGGGTAGACAAGTAACTTTTCAACAGTTCCAAGAGAGAAGATTTGAATTGCCACTTGTTTTAAACTGACCAATTGAAAGTATGTAGTACTCGGTCACACACTGACCTTAATGGAAAGTGTTTTGTAAGGACACATAATATTAGTAAGCCTCTACAGCATGAAGAGAGAGAGCTGGGCCCTGGCAATATGGTTTGTTGACCTAACTGTGCAAACCACTTGTCATGTAACTGATACAGTCACATCTTTGACAGGCCCCCCCCCCCCATGTCAGTGCCATTTGCTATAAACATGGAGAGGGACTATAGAAAGAAGCACCACATAACAGGTATCTGACAACTCCCAGGTACCTGACAACCACGTCAAGGATGTGCAGTCGAGTGTCACAGACCACTTGCACATTGATGGAGTGGAAGAGTTTTCTTTTGTAGTAGATCCCTGCCAAAGGGTGGGATGATGGCTACTTGAGTGCAGTCAATAGCTCCCAGAGCATTAGGAAAGTTGACAATGGCATAAAATCCTCTCTTCAAGTCCAGCAAATCCTGCCTTTCACCAGGGAAAATTATGTAATGATTAATGCATCCACGTACAGCTGTTATGACCTGGCCCAAACAGTGGAAAAAATACATTTGGGACATTCTCCTGATGACCCCAACTGTTGCTTGAAAGCAGCCAGATGCCATAAAATGCAGGGCACACATTAGTTTGGTGAGGCCTGGTTTAGTGTAGGACCTTTCTGTGACCGAATCTAGATCCCCTCTTAGTTCTTGATATAATTCCTTGATAGCCTGAGAGCTGAGGCAATACCTCATAACTATGTGTCCTTCCTGCATCATCAACAATGTGGTTTGTGGATGAAAGGTGCACTCCCTATACAAATGTGTGCCCTCCTGGATGGTACACATAGGTCAGGGTGCTCTACCAGTAGGGCTTTCAGGTCTGGTTCCATTGTGGGTACTTCCCTAGGAGGCGTTGGAACCTCCCTTGCCTATTGTAGTCATTGTTGTTGTAGTTGAAGAGCTAGAAGCAGGCAGTATCTCACTACTAGTACACTTTCCTCTAACATTATAGCTTTAGCAAGACAGGGCAGATAGCAAAAGCTGTTTTTATTGGGCCAGCAGGGCTGTGCAGGTGTATTAGAGAGAAGACCTCATTTTAACATGTGCGACAATAGCCACAATCTGCGATAACAGCTGCTATGGCATGATAAAAACTTTTTTCCCACTCTACCGCAATTCAAAAAGGTATTTCCCACATTAAATCCCATGTTATTGTGCGTTATTTTACCACAAAATGTGGTAGGAGTCCCTCATTTGCATAATTTTCTAGCTTTTGCATTTTAATTCTCATATAACATTATAGCTTTAGCAAGACAGGGCAGATAGCAAAAGCTGTTTTTATTGGGCCAGCAGGGCTGTGCAGGTGTATTAGAGAGAAGACCTCATTTTAACATGTGCGACAATAGCCACAATCTGCGATAACAGCTGCTATGGCATGATAAAAACTTTTTTCCCACTCTACCGCAATTCAAAAAGGTATTTCCCACATTAAATCCCATGTTATTGTGCGTTATTTTACCACAAAATGTGGTAGGAGTCCCTCATTTGCATAATTTTCTAGCTTTTGCATTTTAATTCTCATATTTACATACTAATGTGTGATGTGATAAACATCATGTTGCGCTGGAGGTGGACCCTTGGCCTGGTGCAGGACTGGTACGGCCCTCTGGTCGGACCCACAGAGCGCCTGCCACCAGGAGGCAGAGCACATGAGGAGACAGAGGCTAGCTGGAGCTTCGCCAATAACAGTCCGGGGTTTCCACAGGTTGAGCCTTTGGGTACCCGGACCGCCTGGACTTAGGTGGGCCTCAGATGGTCTCCCGGAGAGGTAGCGAAGGGGTGTGCCCACCACGAGCAAGGGTGCACATTTATTGCAGAGAGGATGGACCAGACCCAAACTGGAAGCTCCGGAGACCTCAGGGAGGTAACAGTTCAGGAAGGCTCTCTGGGCGAGACAGTCGGGTGAAGGCCGTGGATGGAATCCAAGCAGGTCGGTCTGGTAGTCACGGAAGGCCAGAAGAGAGTGTCTAAGTGAAGCGCAAGGGTCAAAGCCAGAGTATCCATCCAGAAGTGGTCAGCCAGAAAAGGGGTCAATACCAAGGTCAGTCCGAGCGTAGTCAGGCAGGCAGTGGTCAGTTCCAGGCAGCAAGCGAAGAGAGTAGTCAGGCAGGCAGTGATCAGTTCCAGACAGCAGATGAAGAGAGTAGTCAGACAGGCCGAGGTCAGTACCAGAGATCAGTCCAAGAAGGTACTACCTGAGTAAGGACACAGGAAGGAACACAGGGCGCAAGAACACTGGAACACACAGAGACGCTGGAACAAGGAGACGCTGGAACAAGAAAACATTGGAACAAGGAAACACTGGAAACACTGGAACACGGGATAGGCAAATCGACCCGATTGCCAAGGCGCGGTCCTGGGGACAGGGCCTCGTTATTTATAGGGCAAATAGGTGATGTCATCATTTTGCATCGGTTTTCCTGTGCTTGGCCCTTTAAAGGTCAGGACGCCGGCCGCGCGCACACCTAGGGGCTGTGCTGAGATGGCTGAAGATGCAGAGCCCCGACAGGAGCTCTGCTGTGAGGCCTGCGGCATGGAGGAAACCGGAGAGGGCCGCGGTGAGCGTCAGGGACACCAGGAGATGGCAACAGCGGTAAGACCGGAGCTAGTGGAGGGCAGAGTGTTAGACCACATTTATTGTGCCATAAGGCCCTAGCGCGGCTTGATGAATGACCATATAAGTTTGAAAAGCCGGATAAATCTGAAAAAAGCTACTTATCCAGCTAAGTAAGATGGTCACCTAAATCTTAGCCAGATAAGTACTGCTTTTCAGGCTTATCCAGCTAACTAGTGGGAAAGCCTTAGCAAGATAAGTCGGAATTTATCCAGTTAAGTGGCAAACAACTGCTCTACATGTGTATTTTTACTTCTTATTTTAAAAGAATATGCGAGGAGAATTTACAAACATAATTTACATGCATTTACACTCCGTAAGTCGCTTTTTATGCGTGTAAGTCACCAGATGTTTCAACATGCGAGCATCAATGATAATTTCCTTTTCTTTCCTTTTCTTTAGGACAGTCAGATGAACTTAGAACAAGTGGGTTATGCACCTCTACTAGCAGATGGAGATGGAGCAAACTGATGCCACAGTACATATATCCCTACAGTGACATCAAAC
The DNA here is from genome assembly GCF_901001135.1 of Rhinatrema bivittatum. Taxonomy (NCBI): domain Eukaryota; kingdom Metazoa; phylum Chordata; class Amphibia; order Gymnophiona; family Rhinatrematidae; genus Rhinatrema; species Rhinatrema bivittatum. The sequence goes on from NC_042615.1 coordinate 694,768,631, forward strand.
TGCCAGTATTCTCTTCAAAAGCACCCATGGACAGACCAGCAAAAATCTTGATTAAAGCCAAGTAACCATTTCAATACTCAGCCAACAGTCAACACCGAACACAGACAAGAATGTATATACATTAGTTTAGGGACTGGATTAACACTTACCAGTAATCCATGTAACACGTAGTCACACAAGATGACCATAATGCAAACATTTGGCAGCCATGGCAGGGAAGCTGGATTCATCCATTGTATCTGAAGACTGGAGGATAGCTATTGTAACCCCGATATTTAAAAAGGGCTCCGGGGGCGATCCGGGAAACTACAGACCGGTTAGCCTGAATTCAGTGCCAGGAAAAATAGTGGAAAGTGTTCTAAACATCAAAATCACAGAACATATAGAAAGACATGGTTTAATGGAACAAAGTCACCATGGCTTCACCCAAAGCAAGTCTTGCCTCACAAATCTGCTTCAATTTTTTGAAGGAGTTAATAAACATGTGGATAAAGGTGAACCGGTAGATGTAGTGTACTTGGATTTTCAGAAGGCATTTGACAAAGTTCCTCATGAGAGGCTTCTAGGAAAAGTAAAAAGTCATGGGATAGGTGGTGATGTCCTTTTGTGGATTACAAACTGGCTAAAAGATAGGAAACAGAGAGTAGGATTAAATGGACAATTTTCTCAGTGGAAGGGAGTGGGCAGTGGAGTGCCTCAGGGATCTGTATTGGGACCCTTACTTTTCAATATATTTATAAATGATCTGGCAAGAAATATGACGAGTGAGGTAATCAAATTTGCAGATGATACAAAATTGTTCAGAGTAGTTAAATCACAAGCAGATTGTGATAAATTGCAGGAAGACCTTGTGAGACTGGAAAATTGGGCATCAGAATGGCAGATGAAATTTAATGTGGAAAAGTGCAAGGTGATGCATATAGGGAAAAATAACCCATGCTATAGTTACACAATGTTAGGTTTCATATTAGGTGCTACAATCCAAGAAAGAGATCTAGGCGTCATAGTGGATAAGACATTGAAATTGTCGGTTCAGTGTGCTGTGGGAGTCAAAAAAGCAAACAGAATGTTGGGAATTATTAGAAAGGGAATGGTGAATAAAAAGGAAAATGTCATAATGCAAATAGCCATTGCTATTACTAGCAGTGGTAACATGGAATAAACTTAGTTTTTGGGCATTTGCCAGGTTCTTATGGCCTGGATTGACCACTTTTGGAAACAGGATGCTGGGCTTGATGGACCCTTGGTCTGACCCAGTATGGCATGTTCTTATCTAACTATCCTAAAGAAAAGGAAATTATCAGGTAAGTAGTAATTTCTCATTTCTTAGCATCCAGTCAGATGAATCTAGAATAAGTGGGATGTACCCAAGCTACTCCCGAATAGGGCAGGAGGCTACCTGTGGTCCAGTCAAAGCCGCACGTGCAAAGGCCGCATCCTCTCGGGCCTGCACATCCAGATGATAATACCTGGAAAGATGGGTAAGGAGGGTCATGTCGTAGCTTGGCAAATGTCAACAGGGGACAGCAATCTAACAATCTAACTTCACTGACACTGCTCGAGTCCTAGTGGCACAAACCCTAATCTAACTAGGGAACAGCTTCCCAGCATCCATGTATGCAGCCGTGACTACTTCCTTAATCCAGCGAGCTATCATAGCCTGCGAGGCTGGCTCTCCCTGTCTAGTACCACCGTGAAGAACAAACAGATGATCCGAAGTTTCGGAAAGGCTTAGAAACCTCCAGATACCTCACAATATTTCTCTTGACATCCAAGGGTCACAACAGATGATATTCCTCCACATCTCTCTCTGCCCAGAGAGAGCAGGGAGATGGATTGATTCAAGAGAAACTCAGTGACCACCTTCGGTAAAAAGAAATGAATAGTATGCAACTGTACTGCTCCTGGAGTCACCTGAAGAAATGGCTCATGGCAAGACAAGACCTGGAATTTAAAACTCTATGCACAGAGCAAATTGCCACAAGGGACACCATTTTCAAGAATAGGGTTCGCAGTGGTCTAAATGCAGAGACTGCCAAGAAACCTATCCAATTAAGATTCCAAAAGTGCACCAGAAACCGCAAGGGAGGATGAAGATTGTTGACTCCTTTCAGAAAACTACCACATCAGGAAGAGTCGACAAGGAACCACCATTTACCTGACCCCTGAAACAGGTGAGAGCCACTACTTGCACCTTTAAGGAAATGAGAGCCAAGCCTTTATTCAAGTCGTCCTGCAAAAAATTCCAAAATGAGCAGAATCTTGACCAATGAAGGAAGAGTAACTTGATCCTCACACTAGGCCTTAAACACTCTCCAAACCCTCACATAGGCCAAGGAAGTAGAAATCTTTCTAGCTCTCAGTAAGGTAGAAATCACTGCCACAGAGTATCCCCCCTTCAGCAAGCAAGCCCTTTCAAGGGCCAAACTGAAAGACAAAATTGAGTTGGATCTTCTTAAAGGACATGACCCGGCTGCAACAGGGTCCTGTGTGCTGGAAGTCGAAGAGGCGAGTCCACCAGGAGCCTCTGCAGATCCACATTCCAAGGTCAGCCAGTCTGGAGTTACCAAGCGCACTATCGCTCTGTGGTGCTCGATCCTTCGAACATATCTGCCCAACATGGGCCATGGAGGAAAGGCATACAGTAACTTGTCTTCTGGCCACTCCTACACTAGGAGGTGAAGAAAACAAAAAGCTAGACCGATGCCTTGGAAAAAATGTTTATTGAACAATATTGAAAGTGCCCGACTCTGGCCAAAGTTTCACCCTATGGCTGCATCAGGGGCTCTACAATAAAATATAATAATTAAAATTGATAATAAAACAACCCAATAATTTAATATACAAAAAGTTTTAACTATAATATAATACAAGAGATGGCAGAGAACACGTAAGATATAGAACAGGGAAGAATTAATTAACATTACCTTTCATATTATCAACATATAGAGACAAGACTCGATGTAAATACTCAGCTAGTGTCTACTAAGATAAAGATAAAAATTGATAAAAATTAATAGACAATAAAGTTAATGATCCTTTAAAAAAATGTAATTGAAAAACATTTACGTGGTATAGTATTTCATAAAGGTTTGCATATATCCTGTAAAATCAATAAAAAAAGGTATACAATTTTTTTTGAAATCAAAAACCAAAATAATAAAAACTATTATTAAAAAATTAAAAATTGAATAAAAATAATAATGTTTCTGTTGTGAATGTGGGCCCTTGTTTCGAGGTAACAGTTACCGTCGAAGGGCGAGGCCTTTCGAAGCGAAGACTCTTGCTAGACGACTTCACCCTGGAAGCACGCGACCCCCCCAGGAGGAGCCCGTAGGGGTCCGGCCGCTGGGACTTAGGCGACTTCTCTGAAGACTGTAAGAGGTCTGGATGCAGGCACCTCTTGCAGGTCGTAAGTTCCAGATGGCTGGCGCCTCCAGCAGGTCGTGACAGTCTGAGGATGGAATCGAAGAAGAGTCCAAAGCCAGTCTAAAGTTCAATATGCCAGCGGGGTCTGAATCCAGTCCAGGGTTGAAGCAGGAGAAGGGTCCGAAGCTGTACCGGGGTCGAGACAGGAGAAGGGTCCAAATCCGTACCGAGGTCAAGCCAGAGAAGAGTCCAGAGCCGTACCGGGATCAAGCCAGGAGAAGAGACGTCCCCAGTCCAAAGTCAGCAGCCAAGAATCAATCCAATGAGCAGGGGAGAGGACGGAACGAAGAAGCAAGAACCAGGAGCCAGGAACACACTCAAGGCAGGAACCTTAATACCAAGGCAAGGACTGAAGGCTCAGCCCTTGCCTTAAGTACAGGAAGCAGGAGGAGGAGCTACAGGGGGAGCCATGACACTTCCTGTCATGGCCCCTTTAAGAATCTCCTGCAGCCGCACACGCGGCCCTAAGAGGCACAGGGGGAGGAGTAAGATTGCCGCGGAGCCTCGTTGCCGGCTCAGCGATGGCGGCGGTCAAAGAAGCGACAGGAAGGGCTGCCCGTCCCCGCAGATACCCGCAGCCAAACCCCGGCAAACCGGGTGAGTTAAACTTGCTGCCCCTGGTCCTGCCTTCGTCGCGGCCGACCGCGGCTGGTGGCCATGACACCCGGTGCCAGTTGCGGTCTGCCACGGCTGACGCCACTGACAGTTTGCTTTACGAATTACTCAGAAAAACAGTCATTTTACCTTGAGAATTGATGTACTATGATCTCATATATTGTGCAATGGTAAGAATCTTTTTATGTCCAAAAACGAAGTTCAATGAGTAGGTATTTATCAAAAGCAGAAATTCTGCCATTTAATGAAAAAAGAAAAAAGGACAATTAATGTGAAATGAAACTTGTCCTAAAACATGCAGTATTAAAAAATTGCGTGGCTTTGCAATGTAAGCTTGTAAGGGATGTCTAGGTGTGTTCTGCCAATATCAACACCATACAGAAAGATCTTTACAATACTCAGCACCAAAATTGTCCTGTGATTCTGACACAGACGTACCTAACTAACTGCCGTGTTAGTGGTATTTAGCGTGAGGTACAGTGATAGCTATATTTCTGAATAGAGCAGACCACACCTAGACATCCCTTACAAGCTTACATTGATATTGGCAGAACACACCTAGACATCCCTTACAAGCTTACATTGCAAAGCCACGTGATTTTTTAATACTGCATGTTTTAGGACAAGTTTCATTTCACATTAATTGTCCTTTTTTCTTACATAAGAGACTCAAGTGATATGATTCTAACATTAGAAGAGGTAGATATCAAAGATTCTGAAATTATTATGGTTTGTTTAGATATTGAATCTCTATACACTAACATACCCCAATCTGAAGCACTTGACATTATTAAAGAGGTTATACATACACACAATTGTCACAAACGCATCACAATTTGGACCAAGACATTCATCTGTTACACACAGAAATCACCTCAGGAATTTTCAACTGTGGGAGGGACCATTTAGTTTCACCACAGGAGAGCAAAACATATTTATTTCCTCAATTCTCCTTTCTTTAAAATGAAGCAATCCCCAGTGGGGAGATGCATGTCCACCATCTGCTGGAGACAGAGAATACTGGCAGGCTGATATCACTGTAGGGGTATATGTACTGTGCCGTCAGTTTGCTCTGTCTCCATCTGTTGGTAGAGTTGCATAACCCACTTGTACTGTATTCATCTGACTGGATGCTAAGAAACACCAGTTTTAGCAGGTTATTGAGACCCTGCTGGCTCTTCAGCCTGAACTCCCCCAAGTTCACCCAGACCATTTATCTAGTCAGTATTTCACATTAAAGACATTTACTATCACTTACTCCAGATAAAAGGTAGGTGTAAAAATGTGTAAGCTGCCAAATCTATATGCATAAAATTCTTATAAAATAGTAACTTACATATTAGGGATGTGAATCGTTTTTTGACGATTTAAAATATCGTCCCATATATTTTAAATCGTCAAAAATCATTAGGGCCATGATACAATACCAATTCCCCCGATTTATCGTTAAAAAATCGTAAATCGGGGGAAGGGGGAGGGCAGGAACTTACTTACTTGCCCTAAACCAATGGCAGGAAAACCGGCACACTAAAACCCCCTAAAACCCACCCCCGACCCTTTAAATTAAATCCCCCACCCTCCCGAACCCCCCCCAAATGCCTTAAATTACCTGGGGGTCCAGCGGCGGTCCGGAACGGGCTCCTGCAATTGAATTGTGTTGTCTTCAGCCGGCGCCATTTTGCAAAATGGCGGCCGCAAAATGGCGGCGGCCATAGACCAACACGATTCGACTGCAGGAGGTCGTTCCGGACCCCCGCTGGACTTTTGGCAAGTCTTGTGGGGTCAGGAGGCCCCCCCCCCCAAGCTGGCCAAAAGTCCCTGGGGGTCCAGCGGGGGTCTGGGAGCGATCTCCTGCCGGCCATACGTGTATGGCCGGCGCCATTTTCCGTACGGAAAACGATTCGCGGCAGGAGATCGCTCCCGGACCCCCGCTGGACCCCCAGGGACTTTTGGCCAGCTTGGGGGGGGGGCCTCCTGACCCCCACAAGACTTGCCAAAAGTCCAGCGGGGGTCCGGAACGACCTCCTGCAGTCGAATCGTGTTGGTCTATGGCCGCCGCCATTTTGCGGCCGCCATTTTGCAAAATGGCGCCGGCTGAAGACAACACAATTCAATTGCAGGAGCCCGTTCCGGACTGCCGCTGGACCCCCAGGTAATTTAAGGCATTTGGGGGGGTTCGGGAGGGTGGGGGATTTAATTTAAAGGGTCGGGGGTGGGTTTTAGGGGGTTTTAGTGTGCCGGTTTTCCTGCCATTGGTTTAGGGCAAGTAAGTACTTCCCTCCCAAAGTTGATGAAGTATTAAGGCATTTGGGGTGGGGGATTTAATTTAAAGGGTTGGGGGTGGGTTTTAGGGGGTTTTAGTGTGCCGGCTCACGATTTTCACGATTTTCACGATATTTTAAACACCCAAACGGCAACAATGATTCCCTCCCCCTCCCAGCCGAAATCGATCGTTAAGACGATCGAGGACACGATTCACATCTCTATTACATATGTAAATGTTGGATCCTCCCTGGAATGGCCCTGGCCACCCCTTTTTTACACATGCAAATGTACTCATGAACCTTTACTTACATGCATATGTTTGAAGTTTATAAAATATCATATAGGATAATTTTTACATGTGTAATCTTTTGAAAATTCATCTTTTAGTGAGCTCCTCGGAGGGATTTCTATAAACCCTTTACATATCATTTTTTCTAAGCTGAACTTCAGCAAACCTTGAATAAAAGTGCACTGACATATTTGGAATAACAGATGGATGGGTTTGTAATGAAACTAGTAAAACAATGGCCTCATAAGAACAAGCAGTTCCCTGAGTCAAGCCAAAATGTTCAGGAAGGTAAAATAGCATTGGAACTGGAAATGTCAACAAGCTGAGAAAAGAAGAATTAGCGACATTAACATTAGACACTTTCACAGATACCCTGAGTGAAAACTTTAATAATTTAGAAGTGACTATCAAAGTAGGCTTGGGAACACAGTTGGTGGGAATACAAGAAATACAAATAAGAACTGTAAGAAAGAAACTATGGAGAATCTGCTCAAATGTATTAAAATACTAAAGAAAATAAATATTGCATTTGATGGCAAACCTGACAATCAAGAAAATAAGGGACATCAAAATAACATCTGCAGAGTTGGCACATTAGGCCTTTGCCTAGAGCATTAAAATTCAAGGAGTAGCAGGCCTACTGAAGATCTGCTACCTCCCAACTGTTCTGAATCTCACTCAGCTGAGAACTGCTGTCTGCTTCCTGCTCCAGCCCACTCCTAACCAAAAGATTGCCATACTGGGTCAAATCAAAGGTCCATCAAATCTAGTATCCTATTTCTGAGAGTTGCCAAACCAGGTCACAAGTACCTGGCAGGATCCCAAAGGGTAGATAGATTCCATGCTGCTTAATCTGACATATTTGACCAGGGTCCATTCACTAACATAGTTTCAAACAAAGCAGCAAGATGTAATGCCATTTCAGATTTAAGATATTTTAAAAAATTCTGCTCCAAAACCATCTGGCCTATGTGTTTTATAGTTGGCCAAAGTCATAACTATCCTTTTGATTTCTTCCTGGGTAATATTAGTTGAGTGATTGTAAATCTTCATTAGAGACTTGGGGTAATTTAAATCCTAAGAAAAATGTATCACAAATTCCCTCACAGTCTTAAGATTTATCATACAAATTTTGATAGAACGAATAGAATATAATTTTAATTTTTGTGTTCTCTTTACAGAGATTATCCTTCTTATCCCTGAGACCAAGAATATACCTATGAGGAGCTCTACTTTTAATTAATATCACTAGCATTCTCCCAGACCTATTTCCATATTTGTATAATTTGGATTTCTAATAAAATAAAAATATAGAAGTCTGAATTTTTTCTTGAAAAAGGTATTCAACTGGATTATTTTCTCTTTATTGGCTGCATTAGGTCTTCTCACATCGGATAGTTTAGCTTGTATTAATTCTTGGGTAGCCTTTAATAAGCCTTCAGTCCATTTTCTGTTTCTATGAGACATGTAGGAGGTTATCACTTAACTTCATCCACAGAGTTAAGAGTAGCGGATTTGCTGACTCTGGAGATTTTAAGGTACATCAGGATGTAAATGTGATCAAGCTGTCTGAGGATGTGCTTAACTTCAGCTTATTTTTGTCACTGTTTTTGTTCAGAGGAAGAAGAATCTTGAAAAAAAATGTTCTCATTGTGCAACAGTTCTCCCCTGCTGCAAGCTGCAGAAAGAATTGTAACTTTGTCTATGAAATTATGAATATTTGCAATAACAGGCAATAAGACAAGCAAGAGGCCATACAGAGATGTAATACTTAAAGGGAAAAAGTGAGGTTAGTGAGGAGAAGGATCAGCAGAAGTCTAAAATCTTAAACAAGTTCTTTTGATCCGTATTTATAGAAGAAGAAGAAGGTGATGTGCCTAAGGCAGGGTACAGGTGCATAAATGATTGTGAACTGATTACAATCTCATTCACAGAGGAGGAAGTGCTTGAATTCCTTAAACAAATGAGAATAGATAAAGCCCTGAGATCTGATGGCGTGCACCCCAGGATACTAAAGGTGTATTCTAACTTGTATTTGGAGAAGGTTCTGAGAAACTGGAGGAGAAAAGACATAGTCTACTTCATAAACATAGAAACAAGGATCAAGCATAATAATGGGAAAGGTTATGGAAACACTCCTAAAGAACAAAATAGTACAGAACTTTGAATCAAATAGATTACAGGACACCAGACAATATGGTCTAACAAAGGGAAGATCCTGTCAAACTTGATTGAGTTCTGTGATGAGGAGTCAGATGTGGTGAATCAGAGAAGTGCAATGAATGTTACTTATCAGGAAAGTAATAAGGCTTTTGATACTGTTCCACCCAGAATAATACCATGGGAAGCAAACTAGCCAGTATAGGAGTAGTATATAAAGCTGTTAATTGGGGGGATGATTGGATTAGCAGCAGAACTCATAGAGTGGTGTCCATGGAGTCCATTGTAAAGAAGGTAAAGTTACCAATGAATATCACAAGGCCCAGCACTAGGGCCAGTACTTTTCAGTATCTATGGGGGTAATTTTCAAAAGAATTTAGTTTTAACCTGATCCTGCTTCATCCTGATCCAACTTCAGCTTGTTCCTGCTTCATCCTGATCCTGCTTCAGTTTGATCCAGCTTCAGCTTGATCCTGCTTCGTCCTGATCCTGCTTCAGTTTGATCCTGCTTCATCCTGATCCTGATCCAGCCTGTTCCAGATCCAGTATTTTCCATGATTCAACTACCTTTCGCTGACAATCCCAACATCTAAAGACTGAACTCCAGGGGAACGTGGACTGGTATGAACTAATATTCTGTTAAGTTTTCTTTGCTTACTCCGCCTTCCGCTGACAAATTCTCAGGGGCTTCATATTTGAGACAAACTTCATAATGTCAAGGAAAAAGGGTCCACGATCTCAACAGTTTGCCAGGACTAGGACCATGGACTCGGCAGATTTGAGTGGTCTCCAGGTCATTCCTGACTTGGCCCAACGCCTTCAGCAGCAACAGATATGCCTGGATGTCCTGGCTGTAACCGTAGAACACTTGGCTAACCGATTAGACTCCACTCCCATGCCGATGGCTCCAATACCACCTCCAGTGGCTTCACTCTCTCAAGTTGCTCCAATTCATCTGCCTGCTCCTCCAAGGTACGACAAAGATCCTAAGCAGTGTAATGGGTTTTTAAACCACTGTTTTATGCACTTCTCATTATAATCTGCTCAATTTCCCACAGATCAGGTAAAGACCACCTTCATCTGGTCTTTGTTAGATGGGAAGGCTCTTGCACCGGGGCGGATTCCCGCTGACAACTGGCCCAGGGATTCGCTGCCCAGGCCGGCCCAGGAGATACCATGTGGTCTGCTGAGCACAGTTCTGTCACAGCCATGCTCAGCAGACCACATGACTAGAGCGACCGGCCCACCGGAGGATGCCCGATCCCGCGATAGGGCAATCCTCCCCTGCTCTTGCATGGGCCTCCCCCTGTGGAATTGTGGAGATTCTCTCTTTATGGATCTGGCTTCCTTCATACAGAATTTCAGACAAGTTTTTGACGAACCATTTAGACAATCTACATTGTCCTCAGATCTTTCGCACCTTCGACAGGGTTCCCAACTTTTAATGGATTATGCGGTGGAATTTCGAACTTTGGCATCTGAGCTTGGCTGGCGCGATAACAGTTTATGCAGCATTTTCTTGGAGGGGTTATCATCAAGAATAAAAGATGAACTTGCTGCCTGAGAATTGCCTTCAGAACTTGAATCTCTTATTGATTTGGCAGGATGAATTGATCGTCATATCCAGCAATGCCTCCGGGAGGTTAAACCAATTCGCAATCCAGTTTTTCTTGCACTGGCTTTCTCTTGACCAATAGTCTTGACTTCTTGCACTGAATCAGTCTCAAACCGTACTGAAGAATCTAGGCAGCAGGGTCGTAGTAGCCTTACACCAGAAGAGAGACAACATCATCGTTCCCAAGGTCTGTGCCTTTACTGCAGAGGCAAAGGTCATATTTTGGTCCAATGTCCTGAGAGGCCGGAAAACTCTCGAGCCAGTGCATGGCTCCAGTGACTCTTTTTCATCAGGAAGATTTGTTTACTATACAATAGGGATGTGAATCGTTTTTCAACGATTAAAATTATCGTCCGATAATGTTTATATCATCTTAAATCGTTATAGAACACGATACAATAGAAATTCTAACGATTTATCGTTAAAAATCGTTAAATCGTGTTAGTGCGCACTAACTCCCCGTTAGTGCGCACTAACTCGATTTAGTGCGCACTAACTGAAAATGATACAAATAAACACTTTCCAGGTCACTGAAGGTCAGTTAGGAATGAATATGTGTTCCTATTGGCTGGCTGCCCTCTTATCTATTGATGTTACCAAGGTTACCACTGAGGTGATGGTTGGGGGGGATGGGAAATGGAACTGGAAACTAACGAACACCAACAGAAAATGAAACAAAGTGTTCACACTTCCCAGGTCAGTAAAGGTCACTTAGGAATGAATATGTATGTATGTATTCCTATTGGCTGGCTGTGCTCTTATCTATTGATGTTACCAATATGGTTGGGGGGATGTGAAATGGAAACAGTTGGAAGCTTGACAAAAAAAGTAATGTAATGATCAGCACTCACGTGACTAGAACTTGTTTGTTTATTATTTTTGTTAGCAGGCACCTGAAATGCTAGTGCATGTTGAATTTGCCAATCACTGTGCATTTTAGAAAGGTGGTCCTGGCTGGAACTGTACACAGTTCAAATATATGTAATTGATTGTTGGTAAGTGTATTTTTTAAGTAGCCACACTGGCACCAGTATGTTTACTTTTCCTCCTACTTAACTCACTAGCTCAGCTTTGTAAGAAGGGCTTCTCTGCTTGTGTGTTGTTTTTGTTTGGTGTGAGGAGAGCAGAAACATCAGATCTTTATTCAATCTACTACAGTCATCTCTTACAGTGCCCTATCCCTATTAATACCAGGAGTGTTGTGATCTTCCTGCACACAGTGCCCTAACCCTGATACCAGTCTGAGACAGCTCCCTCCCTGCATTACTAGTGAGAGGCTGGCTTCACAGACAGGGGGGAGCTGCCTGACCCTCACTCCTGACTTCCCCCATGTCCCAGCTAGTGAATGGTGTGTGGGTGAGGGGGGGGGGGAGGGAGGATGGTGAAGTCTGAGACAGCTCCCTCCCTGCATTACTAGTGAGAGGCTGGCTTCACAGACAGGGGGGAGCTGCCTGACCCTCACTCCTGACTTCCCCCATGTCCCAGCTAGTGAATGGTGTGTGGGTGAGGGGGGGGGGGGGAGGATGGTGAAGTCTGAGACAGCTCCCTCCCTGCATTACTAGTGAGAGGCTGGCTTCACAGACAGGGGGGAGCTGCCTGACCCTCACTCCTGACTTCCCCCATGTCCCAGCTAGTGAATGGTGTGTGGGTGAGGGGGGGGGGGGAGGATGGTGAAGTCTGAGACAGCTCCCTCCCTGCATTACTAGTGAGAGGCTGGCTTCACAGACAGGGGGGAGCTGCCTGACCCTCACTCCTGACTTCCCCCATGTCCCAGCTAGTGAATGGTGTGTGGGTGAGGGGGGGGGGAGGATGGTGAAGTCTGAGACAGCTCCCTCCCTGCATTACTAGTGAGAGGCTGGCTTCACAGACAGGGGGGAGCTGCCTGACCCTCACTCCTGACTTCCCCCATGTCCCAGCTAGTGAATGGTGTGTGGGTGAGGGGGGGGGGGGGGAGGATGGTGAAGTCTGAGACAGCTCCCTCCCTGCATTACTAGTGAGAGGCTGGCTTCACAGACAGGGGGGATCTGCCTGACCCTCACTCCTGACTTCCCCCATGTCCCAGCTAGTGAATGGTGTGTGGGTGAGGGGGGGGGAGGATGGTGAAGTTTGAGACAGCTCCCTCCCTGCATTACTAGTGAGAGGCTGGCTTCACAGACAGGGGGGAGCTGCCTGTCCCTCACTCCTGACTTCCCCCATGTCCCAGCTAGTGAATGGTGTGTGGGTGAGGGGGGGGGGGGTGGATGGTGAAGTCTGAGACAGCTCCCTCCCTGCATTACTAGTGAGAGGCTGGCTTCACAGACAGCGGGGAGCTGCCTGACCCTCACTCCTGACTTCCCCCATGTCCCAGCTAGTGAATGGTGTGTGGGTAAGGGGGGGGGGGAGGATGGTGAAGTCTGAGACAGCTCCCTCCCTGCATTACTAGTGAGAGGCTGGCTTCACAGATAGGGGGGAGCTGCCTGACCCTCACTCCTCCGGGGTATTGTGATCTTCCTGCACACAGTGCCCTATCCCTGATACCAGGGGTGTTGTGATCTTCCTGCATGCAGTGCCCTATCCCTATTAATACCAGGAGTGTTGTGATCTTCCTGCATGCAGTGCCCTATCCCTGATACCGGGATGTGTGCAAGAAGATCACAACACCCCCGGTATCAGGAATAGGGCACTGTGTGCAGGAAGATCACAACACCCCTGGTATTAGGGATAGGGCACTGTGTGCAGGAAGATCACAACACTCCTGGTATTAATAGGGATAGGGCACTGTGTGCAGGAAGATCACAATACCCCTGGTATCAGGGTTAGGGCACAAGTTCTAGTCACATTGACTGATCACATTACTTGTTTTGTCAAGCTACCAACTGTTTCCATTTCCCATCCCCCATATACTGTCAGTAGGAAACTTGGTAACATGAATAAATAAGAGGGCAGCCAATAGGAATACATATTCATTCCTAAACTGACCTTAACTGACCTAAAAAGTGTCAAATTGTATCATTTTCAGTTAGTGCGCACTAACTCCCGTTAGTGCGCACTAACTCGAGTTAGTGCGCACTAATCGGAAAAAAACGATTTTTAACGATTTTTTAACTAAAAAATCGTGCCTAAGACGATTTTCTTGCCCTGCCACACGATTTCTATCGTTAAGACGATATGGAAAACGATTCACATCCCTACTATACAAGCCTTTATTGACTTTGGGGCTGGTGGAAATTTCATCTTGGCAAGTCTTGTTAAACAATTAGGACTCTCAGTCATCCCCAAGACACCTCTGCTCCTTATTTCCTCCATCCAAGGAGAATCGTTATCAGGCCAAGTAACTCATGTTACCAACCCCGCAAAATGGCGGCGCAAAATGGCGCCGGCCATAGACAACACGATTCGACTGCAGGAGGTCATTCCGGACCCCCGCTGGACTTTTGGCAAGTCTTGTGGGGGTCAGGAGGCCCCCCCAAGCTGGCCAAAAGTCCCTGGGGGTCCAGCGGGGGTCCGGGAACGACTTCCTGCATGCGAATCGTTGGCCCATTTTGTTTACTAGCAGCCGACGGCCCGAGGGTGGGGGGATACTAACAAACTCATTTTAAAGAGTCGGCTGTATTTTTTGGTTATCGGCTCAGGCGCAGCCGATAAAAAAACCCCAATCGGACTGCAAGATAAAAATTTCACGATGTGAATCGGAACCGGAATCTGAACCGATACCAGTTCCGATTCACATCTCTAGTTACTACCATCTCTTCCTTACACAATTTACAATACTTGTGGCTGTAAGGCTTCAAGCATTCCATGTAAATGTGGCCAATTGTCTTTGTTCCCTAGTATGACCTCATAAAGCTATGATCATCCATGCAAATAATCTGAGGTATAAACATTACAGTCTCCATACATAACCATATAATATACACTCTATGATGGCCACTAGCATCCCGGCCCAAGCATAACCTGACCTTATGCAATAGCTTACATAATAGCTATAAAGACAGTCAACTTACTCCATTCCGGTAGAAGGCATGCTAGTTATATTCCTGCTGCAGCTCTCTCCATGCCCTGCATAGCAGGTGGAAATTGGTCCACCTGCCTGCCACCAGAAAGAGGTGCCACTCATCAGCCACCACCAGGGATGCCAGAAGGGCAATGTCCCTGGTAGTGAAATTTGGCTGCCTTCCTCTCCCTGCCATCTTGCACACACTTGTGAAGAGAGAAATAGGAAGTTCTACCCTTGTGTTTCCGTGCACGTACACAAACATACATGCTCCACTGGTCGGTGCGCACAGGGGCGCACACAAATCATGGCCAAAGTATGCGCGTATTTTGCATTGTTTGCGTGTGTATGCATGAACATTGCAAAATATCTTCCCTTTGAGATGTGCCGGACCACTCCATATGCCCGTTTATGGCCAGGTACGGGGACATTTTAAAATCTACCCTAAAGTATGAATTCTTGGGATAGAACTCTAACATTAAGCACATAATTTAAAGAAAAAGAATAAAAAAAGTGGCACTTATCTGATCAGCAGCATTGTAGATTTTAATTCCTTTAGAAAGAAGAGTATAATACATATAAGAAATATTTTAAAGGTTTTTAAAGTGGTCTTTAGCTATTAACAATATAAAGTGCACTTTAAATATTAATTTCAACAATTTCAACAGTTTTACATTATTTATTGAAAGCCTGTCAGCTAATTTTTAAACTATTTATTAAAACATCAATTTTAAAACATCATAAAGATTTTACTAGTTCTTTTACATCATCCTTGATTTCCTTTACTCCCTGCTTCCACTCCCAATCTCCAGAAACAACTCTGATCAGGTGGATAGATTCCATTCATATAAATTACCTAATAGGGAACAGGGTATGGGATTTCCATTCCCTTGTGAAATAAATGGGTCTGTAACTTTCTAATTAACACCAGAAACCTCATAATTATGACAACAGAAGCAAAAGAGAATCAGATTCAAAAGGACATGGGGGTGAGTATCCTATTCATTTATGCAAATGTACAAACACAATCAGATGCCATGAAGAAATCTGAAAAGACATAAGACAAATTATATATTTCATATTAGGCACTTATAAAGGCAAACCAGCATAAGAAAATCCATAACTATGAAAAACTCTTCTTCCTTTCTGTGTAACCCCAGGGGTTAAAATATGAAAATAAGGGAGTAAAGATTTTTTTTTTAGCAACCTGAGTCCTGGGGTGGTAAGAAAGCACTGCTGAGATATGGTATGCTTTTCCATTTCTCTCATTGAGTATGTTACTGCATGGGGGAGGAGGTTGCTGTTGCATAAATTGGAGGAGACTCTGGGGTTGTATGACAAGTTTCTTTAGGTGCAAACAGTGACAAGCTGCATAAAAAAATAAAAACAACAGCATGGTGTTATCAGTGCTGGCAGAAAAGGTAAAAACGTGAAAACAAAGACCTCGGAGGAAGGGTGCAGGCATCTGTGAGAGTTCTTTCCCTCCCTCCCTGCAACTAAGAAGTGTGGGGCAAGACTGAAGAGAGTGAGCTATGAGAGGGGAGGAGCAGGGCTGCAGATTTTACTTTCATTTTGCAAAGGCAGCATAGCTAATGCTAGGGCTGATGGGAATTCCATGCTGAATGATATGCAGATTGGCAGCCCACACCATTTTGTGAGAATTTAGCACATGGAGAGAGATGTTGGATATGGAGGCAAGCAGATCTGTTCTTGCAGAGCTCTGTTACAGGGCCTGTTTTTTGTGTCCAACAGCAGCAAACATAGAGGAACTCACCCAAGGACACTCATGTTTGAATGAGGAGTAATGTATGAAGTGTGTCAGTGAAAGATTTAAATTGTTTTAATTCTAATCCTATCAGGTAAGAGTGGGAATAGAATAGATAGATACAGTTTAAATACAGCTAAATCACTGAATTTTCTTGGCTTTGTTGAAAGAAATCATTGAATGCCAGAGAAATAAGTAAAAAAAAATAATTATTTGGTACAATTTGTCACTATTATAGGAGATTGTATATAAATGTGCTCCTGCAGTGCTTCAGTGCTATTGTTTAAGCCTGCTTGAATGTTGAAGGGAGACAGAGAGATAAGTCACCAAAAGAGTGTGATGGAGAGAGGAAATTTTGAGCAAGTTACTGATATCATTATCCTATCTGAGTAACTGAGGAGTCACTATTTAAAATAAAACAGGAGTTAGTATGGAGGTACAATGACAGGGAAATTTTCCCACATAATTTCTATATAAGCATTACAGACTGTGAGACACTGTTTGAATTTAGAAGATGTATATTATTAATAACAGCCTGTGGAAGTGATTTAAGAATGTTTCTATTTTTAATAAAATAGTTGGCACCAGAAATCTCTGAATAAGTGAAATCCGGAATCAGCACAGAGTCAAAGGAGTGCAAGTACTATAAACCCAAGGAGAGCATCAGTGTGAAAGTCTAGGAACTAGATAGTGATTGAGTATGATAGGAAAAGAGAAAATTTGTGTGTGAGTATGAAAAACTTCAGAAAGGGAGACATCCCATATTCCCTCTCTGAGTTAGAATAGAATAGATTGCTTATTTTTTTATTTATTCAAAAAGCCAGACCTAGTACATTTTGATGGCATAGACATAACACCTAGCAACGTATTTAATATATCATTGGAAGAGGGGGACATGATAGAGTATTTAGGGAACATATGTTTTATTTTATTTAAAAATAGTGTCCCAAGGCACCGGTCAGGGAGAATCCCCAGCTCAGCTGTCCGCAGATCAGACTTCCCCAGGCAGTTTTACCTTGCAGGACTCCACGCACCACACTAAGGGCCAGAATTTAGTAGGTACGCGCGGGCGTAGATTTGTGCGCGCAACCCAGCGTGCACAAATCTACACCCAATTTTATAACATGTGCGCGCAGCTGCACACATGTTATAAAATCCAGGGTCGGCGCGTGCAAGGGGCTGCACACATTCCCCATTCCCCCTCGGCCAGCGCCGGCCGTCCAGTGCTCCTACCATGTGACAGGGGCTGGCCAATGGCACGATTACCCTGTCACCTGGTAAGGGCAAAGGGCCATCGGCGCCATTTTTATTAGTGGCAGCCGACGGCCCGAGAGCGGAAGATCGCTCCCGGGGCCCACTGGACCACCAGGTAATTTTAAAATGTTTTTGGGGGGGGTCGGGAGGGTGGTGGAGGCTAAGGGAGCGGTTTTAAAGGGTCGGGTGGGTTTTTAGATTGTGTCCTAACTCCCGTTAGTGTGCACTAACCCGATTAATGATTTTTTCACGATAAATCAGTGGAATTTCTATTCTATCGCACTCTTTAACGATTAATGACGATTTAAAAAATATCGGACGATATTTTAAATCGTCAAAAAACGATTCACATCCCTAATTCAGAGTCATATGTAAAGAACTATACCTATCTGATGAGAGCTCTCATATAGTATACTCTGGTACCAGATAGGGATTAGCAATCTTAGAGGGGAAATGAGATTCAAGAGAAGGTTGATTACTCAAAATCTTATACGTTGTGAAGAACATTATTTGTTTTATATGTGATATTCAAAAGGTTGCAAACATTTCGATTGTTTATTCATAACACTGTTTCTTGTTGAATATAGTTTGAGAAAACTGTGGTTTGGGAATCCAACCTTGAATTCATCTGACTTATTTATCATTAAAAAATGATGTCTTCCCTTTCTATCTATGGAAGACTGTCTGGGTAGGTTCTGTCCTTTGTTTCCCTAGAGAAGACCCAGTGGAAAGAAGAGCAACATTTTTTCTTTACCAGTCTTCATTTTGGGTAACATCTTACAGTGACTCAATCTTTACCAGCAGAAACCAATTAGTTACTATTGTCACTATACCACTGAAGTGGGAGAGTCATTACTCCAAAGTGTCTGATTGGTTAGATCTCAATAAGGTAACCATAAACATCACACATTTTATATTAGATGCCACTATGAATTAATACATGGATATCACTTCCCTATTGTGACAAACATCTTCCTCTCTAAAGAGCAAAACACACTCTCCATATTAGCCACCAAATATGATAAACTAATACAGTATAAGGATATCTAACCAAGATGATGCAATTTATCCTCCCTCATGAGGGAATCCATGTCCTCTTCCTTAAGAGGGTATCCAATGGCAGATTCAGGTCCATCAAGATCCATTGCTAGATACCTGAAAAATATAAAACACATAGGGCCAGATTTTTAAACCTACGTGTGGGCGTAGATTTGTGCGCACAACCCAGCACACACAAATCTACGCCCGATTTTATAACATGCACGCGTAGCCGCACACGTGTTATAAAATCCAGGGTCGGTGCGCACAAGGGGGTGCACACCTGTGCACCTTGCATGCGCCGAGCCCTAGGGGAGCCCCGATGGCTTTCCCTGTTCCCTCCGAGGCCGCTCCCACTCAGGACAACTAACTGTAGTATAAATCTCCAAAGGGATTGTTTTGCAGTAATTTACCTTAGAAGCACATTATATATTGCAAGGGAAGAACTCAGTAACCCACAATCCAGTGGGAGCACTGAGAGGAGAAGATCACCTTGCTGGTGGCTGAAAGGAATCAGTAAGTTTTTGCTTGGGACTTTGTCTTTTTTAAAAGTATTGGGGCAAAGTTAACTATTTGATAATATTATTTAGTGTGTTTGTGTGCTTGTGCTTTTAATAGTCAGTAAGGCAGCAAATAAACAGAAGTTAGACTGTTTATATTTTTAAATAGTCAGTCTGTAAGGCAGCTAGTAAGCAGAAGTTAGAGTGTTTGTATACTAAAAAAAAAAAAAAAAAAAAAAAGTAGCCAAAAGCTAGAAATAAGCTAGGAGCAGTGTATACCTAAGTAAAAAGGTTGAAAAGTTCAGTTCAGTTACTCACCTTGGAAAAGTGTTGAGGTAGTATGATTTGGTTTGATTAGGTACCAACATTTGTTAATCAAGAGAGCAGTGAGTCACTCTGGCTGACTAACTGAGGTTAGACTGTTTGTATTTTCCAATCCTCCCACCCCTCGCCCACCCACCCCTAGCTCATCCTTTAATTTATAGGCAGGTGCCACTTAAAAAAAAAAACCAAAACACCTTATTGAGAGTTTGATCATTCCCATGTAGGCCACTACCAGACATATAGTGAATTCACTAATATATTTAAAGGACATTAATTAGACATATTCCTACTCCCATAGCAACCTAAAACTTAAGTAGGAACTGAACAAATTTGAGATGAAGGCAGCAGTCCAGCAGCAAGAGGGGGGCTTCCCAGTCTTTTGAATAGAGTGTCACATGTATGATTTTTTACCCACCGGTGAGAAATTGTACATGTGCATGCGATGGTGCAAAGAGCTCCTGGCTCTCAGAGAACAAGTCCGATCTCTGGAGGCTAGAGTGGCAGACCTGGAGGAGCTGAGGCAGACAGAGAGGTATATAGATGAGACCTTCAGGGACATAGTAGCCAACTCCCAACTTCAGACTGGCAGCCCTGGTGCTGCCTTGGAGGAAGAAGGTTTCATGATTGAAGAGCATCAACCTGATGCAGCAGAAAAGGATCCTGTAGCAAGGACCTGCTCTCCAGGTGATGCATTGTTCTTTCGCACCGAGGATATATCCTCAAGGCCTACTGCCCAAGAGGGAAGGGTTAGGTCGGCTGTCATAGTTGGTGATTCGATTATTAGGAATGTAGATAGCTGGGTGGCTGGTGGGCGTGAGGATCGCCTGGTAACATGCCTACCTGGTGCGAAGGTGGCGGACCTCACGTGTCACCTAGATAGGATTTTAGACAGTGCTGGGGAGGAGCCGGCTGTCATGGTACATGTGGGCACCAACGACACAGGAAAATGTGGGAGGGAGGTTCTGGAAGTCAAATTTATGCTCTTAGGTAGAAAGAAATCCAGAACCTCCAGGATAGCATTCTCTGAAATGCTCACTGTTCCATGCGCAGGTCACCAGAGACAGGCAGAGCTCCGGAGTCTCAATGCGTGGATGAGACAATGGTGCAAAGAACAGGGATTCAGTTTTGTTAGGAACTGGGGAACCTTTTGGGGAAGGGGGAGTCTCTTCCGAAGGGATGGGCTCCACCTTAACTAGGGTGGAACCAGACTGCTAGCACTAACTTTTAAAAAGGAGATAGAGCAGCTTTTAAACCAGAACAAAGGGGAAAGCCGACAGTCACTCAGCAGAGCATGGTTCGGAGAGAGGAATCTTCAAAGGATACTAATGATGCATTAGAATTAGGGGATCCCGACAGTGAGGTTCCAAATATAAGAAAAGTAGTCCAAGTGCCTGTAACTAAAAATTCAGCTGAACTAAAAAATTCTAGCTTATCCCTATCAATTAAAAAGCAGAATGAAAATACAAACAAAAAACAAACTTTGAAATGTTTGTATGCTAATGCCAGAAGTCTAAGAAGTAAGATGGGAGAATTAGAATGTATAGCAGTGAATGATGACAAATTTCGAAGGTAATTTTCTATGGACTCAATTCTTCTTTGTGATGTTATACAATCCTTCATCAGGGTTGTATGGAATTCTTGAGTCTGATTAATTTTACCAGTGAAATCCTGGATTTTGTTAGAATGTTCCTGTAATTTCACAGTATATTCTTTATCCACTGATTCTAATTTCTTTTCAAAATTGCCTAATTGTTGAGATTGTATCTTGAGAGTCCGGGCCATAACTGCCATTAAATCCCAGATGGATTCTAATGTAATTTCCGCTGGTCTTTCAAACTCCAAGGGATCAAAGATTTTTTTCTCCTACCTCTCGCAGGCCTGATCTTTCTCCCGATGTTACCGGAGATTCGGCTCCTGCCTTCACTTCCTCATTCGCAGGGGCCTCCCAATCTGCCATCATGAGAGGTAGGGACGTCCCGGCTGCTGCCCGATCGATGGATCCACCACGCTGACCCTGCTCTGGTATACTTGCTCCGGCAAGTCCAACTCCTTCGATAAGGCAGAGGGGACAGCTACACAGCGGACCTCGGGGATCTGGCGGGCTCAGAGTAACTTCGCCTGGTGAGAGAGCTGTTCCTCTCGGTTCTTCCACAGCGGCATTTGGAGCCCCCATTGCAATGCCTGGAGTTGCGAAGTCTGTGATGTAATGCTGTCCCAAAGGGGCTGGTGAGTCCGGTGAATATACCCTCACCTTGCCCTTCCGCTTATGGGGCATTTTCATACAAGAATATCAGGTAATAATTCTTAGGAAATCGGAAAATAGGAGTCAGCAACTTAGCGTCCTCCAACCGTGGCAATCTTGACTCCTCCCCGTAAAAACCTTTTAAAATATATCCAAAGCAGAAAGCCTGTGAGAAAGTCAGTTGAACCGTTAAATGATCGAGGGGTTAAAAGGGCACTTAGAGAAGATAAGGCCATTGCGGAAAGATTAAATAATTTTTTTGCTTCAGTGTTTACTAAAGAGTATGTTGGGGAGATACCCCTTCCGGAGAAGGTTTTCATGGGTAATGATTCAGATGGACTGAACCAAATCACGGTGAACCTAGAAGATGTGGTAGGCCTGATTGACAAACTGAAGAGTAGTAAATCACCTGGGCCAGATGGTATACACCCCAGGGTTCTGAAGGAACTAAAAAATGAAATTTCAGACCTATTAGTAAAAATTTGTAACCTATCATTAAAATCATTAGAGGTGTGAATCGTGTTCCAAATCGTCTTAACGATTGAAATCGTCTGGCAGGAGAAGAAAATCGTGTTTGGCACGATTTTTTAGTTAAAAAATCGGTTTTTCCGATTAGTGCGCACTAATCGGAGTTAGTGCGCTCTAACCATTGTTAGTGCGCACTAACAGAAAATGATACATTTTGACACTTTTCAGGTCAGTTAAGGTCAGTTTAGGAATGAATCTGTATTCCTATTGGCTGCCCTCTTATTTATTCATGTTACCAAGGTTGCAACTGACAAAATATGGGGGATGGGAAATGGAAACAGTTGGTAGCTTGACAAAAAAAGTAATGTGATCAGTCAATGTGACTAGAACTTGTGCCCTATCCCTGATACCGGGAGTGTTGAGACCTTCTTCGTCCAAGGCAGCACCAGGGCTGCCAGTCTGAAGTTGGGACTTGGCTACTATGTCCCTGAAGGTCTCATCTATATATCTCTCTGTCTTCCTCAGCTCCTCCAGGTCTGCCACTCTAGCCTCCAGAGATCGGACTTGTTCTCTGAGAGCCAGGATCTCTTTGCATCATTGCATGCACATGTACAATTTCTCACCGGTGGGTAAAAAATCATACATGTGACACTCTATGCAAAAGACTGCGAGGCCCCCCTCTTGCTACTGGACTGCTGCCTTCATCTCAAATTTGTTCAGTTCCTAGTTAAGTTTTAGTTGCTATGGGAGTAGGAATGTGTTTAATTAGGGACCTTTAAATGTATTAGTGTATTCACTATATATCTGGTAGTGGCCTACAAGGGAATGATCAAACTCTCAATAAGGTGTGGGGAATTCATGATGTGACGTTAGAAGGTTGAATTTTTTTTTGTGTGTGTGAAAGTGGCACCTGCCTTTAAATTAAAGTATGAGCTGGGGTGGGTAGGAGAGGGGCGAGAGGTTGGGAAATACCTACACACTAACTTCTGTTTATTAGCTGCCTTAATGACTATTTAAAGCACAAAGACACAAACACACTAAATAATATACCCCAATAGTTTGCTTCTCCCCAATGTTGGATTTGACCTAGCTTAGAGGGTAATGGGTGTATTATTCTACATGCAGGGCTGGTGCTTCCATTAGGCAAACTAAGTAATCACCTAGAACGCCAAAATTTTGGTGGCAGCAAAATCCTGTCAGCATGATGTCCAGAGTGGTGCTATACCAGAGTCAATAACACCAAAGAAGGGAGCACTGTACCTAAGCTACTGCTGCCAATAGTTAAGTTGGGGGGAGTGGGTGAATGACCAAAGGTTTAACTAGGGTGCCAATATGCTTGTACCAGCCCTGTCTATAGGACAGAGAAAAGAAAAAACAAAAATGTTACAATCCTGCTCGCGGACCCATTCCGCGAGCAGGTCTCCACACACTGCCACTGGCCCAATTCCGCAGGACTCCATTTTTGCGGCCTTTGCCACTCCAGACTGCTGCTGCTTCATGGCCAGCGCCACTCTCGCAGCAGGAGGGGCCCTCACCGTCCCTCTGTGCGGCTGGGAAGTCACCACCACTGACCTTGCTTCCGCAGCGGGGAAGCCACCACCAGGATCTCCTTTTCGCAGCTAGGCTGCTGCCGCCGCTGCCTCCACTCTAGTGGCCTGTGAGCTGCCATTGACATGCATCTTTGTGGCCTTGTTCCACCCCAGGACGTCCTCACCTTTGTGGCAGGGAGCTGCTGTTTTTTCTCCTCCTTGTGGCCTGTGCCACCGGGCCCTGCTCCTTCCTTTGCGGCCTGGAGTGCCGCCACCGCTGCCTTCTATCTCCGCGGAAGGAAGCCGCCGGCTCCTCCTCCCTGAGTGGCAGGGAGGCTGCTCTTCCTTCATTCTTCGCGACCTGGAGGCCGCCGCTGTCCTCAGTCCTGCTCCACTCCCTGGGCCCTCCTCTAGGTGCGTGGCCATGCCTCTTCATCTTATTTAAAGGGCCAGCAGCGTGAAAAGCCTGCGGCCCCACCGGAAGTCCTCATCAGCTTCACTTCCTGGTTCAGCCCTATAAAAGGGCTCAGTTCCTGTTCCTCAGGGCCTTCAGATCTGGATTTCACAGTTGTCTGTGCTCCTCGTCGAATCCAGTTCCTCCGTGGTCTTCATGTGTCTAAAACGGTTCTTCATTCCATGTCTTCAATGTTCCTGTTCTCATTCCTCGTCGGAGCTTCTTCGTTGCCTTGTCTTTGTTCCAGATGTCCTGATGTTCCTGAACTCCTGATGTTCCAAGTCCTGTTCCGAGTCTTCCAAGTTCCGAGTCTTCCAGCTCTTCAAGTCCTCCAGATGGCCACGCCAAGGGTAAATCCATATAGATCCAGTTCCTGTTTCCGATCATTGAAGCCTCATTTGGTTGGATCCCCTTCTGGCGCTTGTCTCGCTCCCGCATGGTCCACGACCAGCCTTCTCAGGTTGTGTAGGGTGCACAAGTGGACAGGGTGGTCCATGACCAGCCCATGGGGGGCTGTGTAGGGCACCCTGAGGGACAGTGCCCACCTATACCTTCTAAGTTCCAAGTCCTCGTCTGAGCCTTCCAAGATCCAAGTCCTCGTCTTGCTCCTGCCCTCAGCCTCCATCTGGCCTCACACACTCGTCGTTCCCAAGTGGCGGGTCTGGAAAGGCTTCTGGGTGGCCAGAGTGCTACTCCTGAGACCAGCATTGCATTGCTGGGTCTCATTGGTGCGTGTAGTTCCAGCGGAGGGCTGATCCTGCCTGGTTCCTGTTCCAAGTTCCTTGCCTTAGTTCCAGTCCTGCTTTGTTCCTGCTCTGCCCATGCTTGCATGCTCTCACCTCCCACAGTATGCCTTGGGGCTCCTCCCTGAGTCGTGCCGTGGTTCAGGGTCTCACGGTCTCCCATGAGCTAGTGACCGCGCCTCCGTGCCCTCATCACCAGCCGTAGGCCGTGCCTGCAACAGGATCCGAAGGCCGCGGTCGCAACAAAAAAGCTTTGTTCTCCTCTGAACTGTTTTTCCCACACAAAATTAAATAAATAAATAAATAAATAAATAGAAGTTCAAAACTCCTTTAGACCTTCTTGAGAAACCTCTTCTCTGTGAACCCATACCCTGGGATCTACACAGATAGTCTCACACAATACAGTTTAGTTCCAATTTGTAACTTCATTTAATCTTCTGGAGATTACCAGCAATACAAATCAGCAGTAATCATAAAACATAATAGAATGAGTCACTGGAACCATGGGGGAATACAGCCCACCAAACTTCTGAAATGCTTAGATCACAAAATGTACAACCCAGCTTATTAGATAACTAGACCTTTACAATCTTATTTTGGTTCATTAGATTTTTATTGTGGCAGGAAATAGCTCATAACATTTACAAATTATATTAAACTTTGCTTTAAATTTGAGTTTTGACATACAGAAATAGTTCTATGGACAAGTGCAAGGTAATGCATATAGAGAAAAATAATCCATGCTGTAGTTACACAATGTTAGGTTCCATATTAGGAATTACCACCCACGAAAAAGATTTAGGCATCATAGTGGATAATACATTGAAATCATTGGCTCAGTGTGCTGCAGTGGTCAAAGAAGCAAATAGAATATTAGGAAATATTAGGAAGGAGATGGTGAATAAAATAGAGAATGTCATAATGCCTCTCTATTGCTCTATGGTGAGACCACACCTTGAGTTCTGTGTGCAATTCTGGTTGATGCATCTCAAAAAATATATAGTTGCAGAGAAGGGCGACCAAAATGATAAAGTGGTTGGTTGGAAAAGCTCCCTATGAAGAAAAGCTAAGGAGTTAGGGCTTTTCAGCTTGGAGAAGAGACGGCTGAGGGGGGACAAGATAGAGGTCTATAAAATCATGAAAGGACTAGAACAGGTAAATGTGAATCAGTTATCTACTCTTTCAGATAATAGAAGGACTAGGGGGCTCTCCATAAAGTTAGCAAGTAGCACATTAAAAACAAATCAGAGAAAATTCGTTTTCACACAATGCACAATTAAGCTCTGGAATTCATAGCCGGAAAACGTGACTAGGGCAGTTAGTGTAGCTCAGTTTAAAAAAGGTTTGGATAAGTTCTGGAAAGAGAAGTCCATAAACTGCAACTGTTTTAAATTTATAGTCTGCTTTTTGCACTTTTTTTTCAGCACTTCAAAGTGGATTACATTCAGGCACTGTAGGATTTCCCTATCCCCAGAGGGCTTACAGTCTAAGGCAGTGGTTCTCAACCTTTCTAATGCCGTGACCCCGCAATACAGTTCCTCATGTTGCGGTGACCCCTCGCCCCGCCCTCGCCCCGTGAGGGTGGGGTGAGGGCGGGGCTTTGGTCATATGGGGGCGGGGTTATGGATGGGGTTGGATTTTAGTGCACACTTATCATTTAATTATGACATTTATAATGTGAATGTAACTCAACTCACCATAGGTTCTCACATGCATGGCACACTGACCCATGATCGTCACGGGGCTAGATGTAAAAGTACAGTTTGTATCCACAGGAACCCCCCTGACCCACATAATGGATGTAAAGCAGAATTATGACATTCCCCATACAACTCACCCTACAAAAAAGATATTCTGGTTCTAGTGACATCTCAGTAACAGCAACTCAAACTCCTTCTATTTCCAGGCTCAATAGCCCTACTTATGAAAAGACAGCAGTTTACCACCAATGCATGTCCTCTGAGAAAACACAACAAATAAGACCGATACAAACGCTTACATGCTAGCAAAATATCTCATCTCAGTAACAGACACAGAACCGACCTAACATACTCCCAGGATCTGTAGTAATGCACATAAACTAATCCGCACACAGTTACACCTGTATTATGGAATACACTCAAACAGGAGCAACCCTATCTATGAAAAGGCAACACTACAAATATTAAATCAGGTCCTAAAAACCAATACACCTCTTATTAGGAAAACAGAACTAGCAAGCAGCTATATATCCCCACACAGAAATAATTGTAAAACTATACTAATAAGCAGAATAAATGTTTCAAAACAGCTATGAACATCCAACAATTAAAAACTCATAAAAACTATTAAACATTCTCCAAACACCAATAAAATATTTCAAAAAAGCAGACATCACACAATTAAAATGGCAGTCAAGAAAAATAAACTTAAAAAGCCACCTTTACTTACCGCCTCCAGCAGCTCTCCTACTCCCCTTCCCTGCAGGCCGTGGCACTCACCAGAAGCAGCAGTAGAAGCTAAGCTCTATACTTATGGTCGTCTTCCTTAGTGCCCATGTCTCTCACACACACACACCATACCAGTCATGCCCCCATGACCAGTTTCTGTCTCTCACACACCAATCATCTCCCAAACAGTCTTTGGCACACACACACCAGTCACCTTCCTGAACAGTTTCTCTCATGCCATACACACACACACACACAGGCTTCCCACTCCCGTGTTCTACTTACATATACGGGCTTCTCACTCTCATAATCACTTTCTCACACACACACACACCAGTCACCTTCCTGAACAGTTTCTCTCATGCCATACACACACACACACACAGGCTTCCCACTCCCGTGTTCTACTTACATATATGGGCTTCTCTCTCTCATAATCACTTTCTCTGTCTCTCTCTCTCTCACACACACACACACACACTCACTCACTCACTCACTCACCAGTCTCTCACTCCCATGCTTGTTCTCTACACGTGCACAGGCTTCTCATTCCCTGAATCACATTCTCTCATATTCACACACACACACCAGTCTTTTTCTCTCACACGCACCATCACCTTACCAAGCAGTCTCTCTCTCTCATGCATGCACACTCACCCAGGTTTCTCACTCCCATGCTTTCTTTCACCCCCACAACACCAGGCTTCTTACGCCCATGCTTTCTCACATACCCAGACTTCTCACTTCCATGCTTTTTCTCTCTCTCACACACACACATCAGTCACCTCCCTGACTAATGTCTCACACTCTCACATACACATCAGTCATCTCCCTGAGCAATCACTTTCATTGTCTCTCACATACACACACACATCAGCTCTCTGACCAGTCAATCACACAGGCTGGCTGGCTGCTTCTCTCTCTTTCTCTCACTCACTTCCTTCCCCCCCCCCCCCCCCCCCCGAGCACAAATGGGAGCTGCAGCAGCCTCCACTGGCCAAGAAAGAAGAATCCCATCGGCCGCGGGAGGCTCATGCTGCTGTCTCCTTTCTCCATTACCGGCTACTTCTATTGCTCGAGGACCGATGCTGCAGCCGCTGCTGCTACTTTTTCGCGCGGCGCGGCTCTCTCTCCTTCCCGCGCACCGCGATTCACTTCCTGTTCCGGGTCACGGGAGGGGGGGGGGGGCAGGCGCAGGAAGAAGAAAAGGCCCAGCCACGGGTGCACAGCTTCTTCTAGCGCCGCTGCCGTTCCTGCTGGGCTTGAACGTGCTGACAGCCCAGCAGCAACGGCAGCGGGAGAGACCGGGAACGCGCGACACACCTGCCGGTGCTTGCCGGCGCCGCGGACCGGCAAAAAACTCCCACGGCCCAGTGGTTGGGGACCCTGCTTTAGGCGACCCCTGTGTTTTGGGCGTTCGACCTGTTGTATTTCCCCACATATAACCACAGAGAGAGAGAGAGAGAGAGAGAGAGAGAGAGAGAGAGAGAGAGAGAGAGAGAGAGAGAGAGAGAGAGAGAGAGAGAGAGAGAGAGAGAGAGAGAGAGAGAGAGAGAGAGAGAGAGAGAGAGCCTGGCCATGATGTCATCTCCCTAGATAGGTATTTGTATCCCTATAGTAGGCCCACCTAGTAACTCGAGGTGAGGTTTAGGTATCAGTGTAGGGGGTAAGGGGCCCCTTTGACATTCAATGTTAGACGTACGAACAGAATGTCTCTTGTGAACATTTGATGACCCTCGGAGTGAGGAAACTCACTCCAAGATGAGATTTGTACAATGTTCTCTCCACCTAGCTTGATGTTACCCAGGTAGAGAGTCCATCAAGCTAGGTGGAGAAAAGCCCTTAATGCATGCGAAAAATGATCCCCTAAGTTTGTACCTGAGGCAATGGAGAGTAAAGTGCCTAAGGTCACAAGGAGTGACAGTGGGACTTGAACACTGGTCTCCTGGTTCATAGCCCACTAACCTAACCATTAGGCTGCTCTGCCACTCAAATCATTATGATGACCTATGGGAATAGCCACTACTATTATTGGCATTAGTAGCATGGGATTTATTTAATGTTTTGGTACTTGTCAGATACTTGTAACTTGAATTGGTCACTGTTGGGAACAGGATGCTGGACTTAATGGACCTCAGTCTGACCCAGTATGGCAACTTCTTATGTTCGTTCAAAAGTCTTAAAATATCTTAAGGTACATAGTCAGCCACTATCCAGCTTAGGGGGTCATTCATTAAAGCTTTATCGTGTGCGTTAGTGCCCTAACACATGCAATAAAGCCATATCGCATGCGAAAAGTGCCTTTTTGCATGCGATATAATGCTAATTAGGGGGTGGGGAGGAGTCGGGGCAGGGAGGGGAGGAGTTGGCGGTGTCTTCGCTCTTCGCTGCCAGCGATAACGTTACCAACGTTATCGCTGGCAGTAGCGCACCGAATAGTACCACTTTTCACGGTGGCGCTATTCAGTGCGAAAGCCGGCAGCAAAGACACCGCGGTGGTGCGAAGGCTACGGGCTTTCGCAGGCCCCCCCCCCCCCGTTTTCACTGGATTTATCATTCTGTGATGAATGATGAATCCAGGCCTAAGTTAGTTAGCCAGATAACCCTATCTGACTCTCTTTGCTGGGATATTCAGTGGTCTAGCTGTACCTCTGAATTTACCCAGCTATCTAAAAGTTAGCCATATAAGTTTATGCAGCTAACTTTAGGAAGGTCTCCCAGTTACCACTCTACTTCACATACTGCTTAACCGGTTAACTAGCCAGATAAGTAGTTATCTGGCTAGGTAGTGGCTGCTGATTCTGGGCAGATATTTAACCGCTGCCACTTAGCTGGATAAAATGAACTTATCTGGCTGTGTTGCTGAATAGTGAATATAGACGTCCTTATGTAAACTTATTTTTAACTTGTATTTTACAGATACATTGCCATCTGAATACCCAGCATAAAAGATTAAGTTTGCCCAGTCTTATTTTTGTCCTGCAGGAGAATGTAAACATCTGAGCAGTCTCTCCTGGAAATTGTCCCACCAATCCCAAGATCTAGTTTCAGGACATTTACACGAGGAGAGTCCAGTATCACCAATGACTTTGGCAAGAGATAGATTCATAACATTTATATAGTCAAGAAAGGTGTCTCATATCAGACCAGAAACAACATGCCAAGTGAAGCTGGAAACAGGTCCTTAATCCTTTAAGACTTCTATGTGCTTTATCAGCTCCTCCATGTAAATGCATAGGATCTAAACGTAGACAATGAGATAGGATGGTCTACTGGTACAGGACTGAAGAAACAGAAAGTGGTTTTTTTTTGACAGGTATAGATTCATAGTGTAACTAACATGACAAGGAACAGGTGCTGGCAGAGACACCTTGTTAATGCAAATATGCTTTCAGTTAGATACTACAATGTCTGTCTAGGTCATTGAAGCTACAACAATATCATGTCTGTCTGCATCAGCTAATTTTAGCTATGCAAAACAATTCCTGCTTATTGAGTAATAGCAGTTTTAGTTTCAATATATAGCTTGGCAGTATTCATCTTACTTTGCTCTGACTCCATATTTCTTGGTTCAGGTAGCACACAGCTCCTTTAATTATGACCTGGGCTAGTTCCTACAGATCCTACTACTGAACAATTAAAGAGACAGCCTTAGATAAAAAAAAAACAAAACAAATCTCTATATCAGCACAGCCATCAACACTTCAAATAGCTCCAGTAATCGAAAGGAAGAAAAGCGCAATCTCTGGCTTGACCCAATGTTAACACCAGATAATATTCACCAGTAGCCCTGGGTCTTTTAGCAGAAAGGTCTCTTCTTATGAGAAACTGCTCTAACAGCTGACTATATCTATAACCCCACTAGGGCTCTAGGTAAGTCATTAGGCCTTAAAGCCTATGAGTAATTCTTTGGCCCCTCAGCATCTTTTATAATAGAAGGTCCTGCTGGATTGGCAGAACCAATAGATCTTGAGAGATATCCTCAAAATCCAGGATGGGTCCTATCCCTCTGCACTCCAA